>NC_083578.1:91741408-92041408 GCF_027579695.1 Neoarius graeffei
GAGAATGTGGAGAGAGAGGGAGAGAGAGTGGGGGAGAGAGAGGGAGAGAGAGAGAGAGAATGGTGGAGAGAGAGGGAGAGAGAGAGAGTGGGGGGAGAGAGAGGGAGAGTGGGGGAGAGAGAGAGGGAGAGAATGTGGAGAGAGGGAGAGAGTGTGGTGGAGAGAGAGGGAGAGAGAGAGAATGTGGAGAGAGAGGGAGAGAGGGAGTGGAGAGAGAGAGGGAGAGAGAGAGAGAATGGTGGAGAGAGAGGGAGAGAGAAGAGAGTGGGGGGAGAGAGAGGGAGAGTGGGGAGAGAGAGGGAGAGAGAGAGAGTGGAGAGAGAGAGAATGTGGAGAGAGAGAGAGAGTGGGGAGAGAGAGAATGTGGAGAGAGAGAGAGAGAGAGAGTGGAGAGAGAGAATGTGGAGAGAGAGAGAGAGTGGGGAGAGAGAGAATGGTGGAGAGAGAGGGAGGGAGAGAGAGAGAGGGAGGGAGAGAGAGAGAGAGAGAGAGGGAGAGAGAGAGAGAGAGAGAGAGAGGGAGGGAGAGAGAGAGAGAGAGAGAGAGAGAGAGAGGGAGAGAGAGAGAGAGGGAGGGAGAGAGAGAGAGAGGGAGGCAGGTGAACTAAATAAATATTTTGTTGCGTGTTATTTATCTGTCGGCACATCATTTAAAGTCTCTCAGTTGTTTTGGTTGTTTTTCATTTCATCTGTCCATCATTCTTAGATACTTTCCTTCCAGCTCTTACTCTTCCAACACACACACACACACACACACACACGCACGCACACACACGCACGCACGCACGCACACACGCACGCACACACACATGCACAGACACATACACACACGCACGCACGCACGCACACACACACGCACGCACACACACACACACACACACGCACGCACACACACGCGCGCGCGCACACACACGCACGCACACACACACACGCGCGCGCGCGCACACACACACGCACATGCACGCACACACGCACACATACACACACATGCACGCACACACGCACACACACCAGTCTCTCTCATGCGCTGGACACATGACTGTAATGATCATAACCACAGGTTTACTCCACAGCACTGCTGAGTTCTGAATGCTGATTGGTCAGAAGGTCTTCGTTCATCAAGGCCCTCATTCTAATGCGGTATCGTTTCCATGGTAACGCATCATTCCACGTACCATACTGCTTTTTTTCTGATGACACAGACTCATGTGTTCGTGTTGTTAAATGGCTCATTAGTACCGTTCCTGAAATCAGTACCACAGTACCACAATTCAGTAGCTCAGTACTTTAAGCGTAGTTTTGAGCGATATCTCGTATCTGTTGTACTCCAGCATTAAATGCAGAGCTCCTACGTTCTAATGTTCTACGCTCTCCAGGATTTTATTTGGTTTGGGAAAGACTCATCTTACATCATCGCATCATCACCAGCGTCGTGGATTACCAACACACACAGCTACGCTTAGTCAGATTGGGTTAGCTACATGTTGCCATGGGAATGAACAACTTCTGCTCAATTACACACCCAAATCTGAACAGGACAGACGGTATCCAACCTGGATCCCAAAAATACAGAACAGGATTCAGATGGCATTGTGTGAAATATTGCAGAATATCTTTTCACAGATTATTGCCTCACTCACCAATGAAATCGTTGCTCATTCCCAGATCATAATCCCACACGGATATTTCCAGAGTCTTCTTCGCCAGCTGATCGTGAGGAACCTCGTATATAAACTCCTGCAGGAGAAAGAAAAGAGAGTTACGGTTTCCGATAATTTCCAAAAATACGAACTGATTAGTTTATTTCCTGTCGTCTCATTTTCTACACGCAGGACACAGAGCCGCGATTTCAGCCACATCTGGACTGAGATATTTACAATTCTATGCTCATTAGATGTGAAGCTCAAATTGTGTCAATCGATTCCTCGGCCCAGTCCTACGGTGCGTGTGGTGCAGCGGTTCTTTTGCTCCCTGCTCCTAACTTTAGTTCCTACCTGTGATTAGTTCCCACTTACTGTTTGACACAAAATTTGATTAAAAGCTTCTACGCCCTTTCATTAAATATGGAAAGTACGATGATGTATTCAGGCCATTGTAGGGAAAAAAATAGAGAGCTGGGGGATATTCCTAGAAAAAAAAGTGAAAATCTTCTGAGATTAAAGCCGTAAATTATGAGAAAAAACTTGGATACTCTCAGAGACAGTATTCTCATGCTTCCGGCTGCAGTGCATTCTGGGAAATGTAGTTAAAAATTTCTTAGCACTTTATTTTTTGATTTTTTAAATTTAATATTAATTTATTTTGCCTATATTTTGTGATAGAAGAGGAAAGGATGCATTTCCTGTACAGTAACTCTCGGCCCAGTCGTGGTGTCTGCGGCCTGATGACGTTGATCCAAGCTCGCAATCTGGTTCCTTGGCCCCCCCCAAAAAAGAGTGCACTATTTTTCTGAGTTTTTTTTCTTGCAAATTTATGACTTGAATCTCAGACATTCTGGGTTTTTTTTCTCAGACTATTACCCCCCTCCCACAGCTCTGTAATTTTTTTTTTTACCTACCGTACCCTGATATGCTGTTTATACTTTAGAGACATTACAAAAAAATGAAGCTCAGAAGGAAGTAGCAGAAATCGACAGTGACTCTCGTGAGTGTACGTCACTAGTACAGTTAGCTCGCTTTGCTAATCTAATCTGAGAACAAACCTAATCACGTAACGCGTAAATCACACAACTGATTTTCACACCGATTAGAGTGTTATTTAATTTGTGTTTAACTGTTCAGCTTCAGAAGATGTGATGTTAAAAACCCTCTAATCTTCCGTTTATCACAGACCAAACAGGTTTCCAGTCTCCTTTCAGTCTGTGAATAAAAGCAGCCGAGAGGATGGAATCGTTTTTAAAGAGGTTTATTGAAGGCTGTGTCTTTCTTACCTCATTAAACTCTGGGTTTAATGTTTTTTTCTTCACTGACGTTTTATACTTGGACTTTTTCCCCATATCTGGCTGAAGAACGCTGATGATAGACAGAAAGACCAGAGAAAGAGATGGTGGTGAAATATTAAAGATCTGCTTCTTCTACTGCTTCAGTTCACAAGTAAAAAAGAAAAAGACCCTCGTCTGTCTCTGCTGTTATCTATTATTGATCTGTGATATACTTGCTGCATAATATCTCATTATAACTTGTAATATTTTTGGAAATAAAGCACTGAAGTGAACAGAAATTAAAACTGTTCTTTCAGTGACATCAGGATTTCATCACTTTCACAAAGTTCAAAGAAAACCAAAAGTACAATTTTAAAAAAAGGCAGAAAATTCAGAAAAACTGAGATAAAAGCCAAGAGTCCAACTGAGAGCCTGACAAATGAATACAGGAGAGAGAGAGACAGACAGACAGAGAAAGAGAGAGAGAGAGAGAGAGAGAGGGGAAGACAGAGAGCGAGAGAGAGAGAGACGGAGAGAGAGAGACAGACAGCAAGAGAGGCAGAGAGACAGACAGCGAGAGAGGCAGAGAGACAGACAGACAGCGAGAGAGAGAGAGAATTAGAGAATGTCTGAGTTCCTCATTAAAATGTCTGTATGAACAGATGATAATCAGAGAAATGAGAGAGCAGGACGGCATGATAAGAGGGTCATAGTTTTACTGATCACTATTTAATATTCATTATAGATAGACATCTCACTCACTCACTCACTCACACACACACACACACACACACACACACACACACACACACACACACATCAAGTGAAGTGAACAAGGAAAAGAATGGGCACAAAGGAGAATTAAAATGACCGGCTGTAAATTCAGCGCTTTTATTCTGCAATGACCAAGAGGAAAGAAAGTGTGTGTGTGTGTGTGTGTGTGTGTGAGAGAGAGAAATGAGAGTGAATTATAAGAAAGCTGCTGATTGGTCAGTTGCTATAAATCATTGTGACATCATCAGCTGGCAGCTGGGATTTAAATATTTAAATTTAAAGGGAAAGTGTTTAATTTTATTCAGATGAAACAGTGTGAGGCCTCTTACACCTTCACTGGACCAGTACTGACACGGGTTCTCCTGTGGGTTCTACTGTGGGCTCTAAGCACTAACCGTGTTAATGATTGGTCCCTTTGCAGTGTGGATGGCTCAGTGATGTGTGTGAGTTAATGAGTGTGGAGCGTGTGTGACTGCGACAGTAAGTGCATTAGCATCTGAGAGATATTTCATACCCGAGTGTGAGTTATTAATTATCCACGTTGTGTCTCAATGCAATGTAAATATAAACACCATTATTTATAATCGAGACAGGCGCAGCGGCGCGAGAGCAAGTCCGTCTGAAAGTAACAGATGACCATCTTTAAACACGACGCGTTCACGTCTCTGTGTTAGCAAATAATCCAATTAGCGCAAAAAACAGATCCATAGTGTTTGATGTGAAACTGATGTCAATCTGAAAACCTGTGTGTGTGATACAACATGAACTGAGCTCTGAATCAGACTCACAACTGCGTGTGTGTGTGGGTGTGTGTGTGTGTGTGTGCGAGTGTGTGTGCGTGTGTGTGTGTGTGCGTGTGTGTCTGAGTGTGTGTGCGTGTGTGAGTGTATGTGTGTGTGCGTGTGTGTGTGTGTGCGTGTGCGTGTGCGTGTGTGTGTGTGCGTGTGTGCGTGTGTGTGTGTGTGTGTGTGTGTGTGAGTGTGTGTGATGCTGTTACACAGAGTTGTCCTCTGTGTTAATGAAGCCCACAGCACTAGTATGAGATGAGCATGAGCAGAACAGAGGTGATATAAACACACCCTAACAAACACCACCACACCCTAACAAACACCACACACTAACAAACACCACACCCTAACAAACACCACACACTAACAAACACCACACCCTGACAAACACCACCACACCCTAACAAACACAACCACACTCTAACAAACACCACACCCTAACAAACACAACCACACTCTAACAAACACCACACCCTAACAAACACCACACCCTAGCAAATGCCACTGCTCTCTAACAAACACCACCGTACCCTAACAAACACCACCAGACTCTAAAAAGCACCACCACACCCTAACAAACACCACACCCTAACAAACACCACGCCCTAACAAACACAACCACACCCTAACAAACATAACCACACTCTAACAAACACCACCACATCCTGACAAACACCACCACACTCTAACACACACCACCACACCCTGACACACACCACCACACCCTAACAAACACCATGCCCTAACAAACACAACCACACCCTAACAAACACAACCACACTCTGGCAAACACCACCACACCCTGACAAACACCACCACACTCTAACAAACACCACACCCTAACAAACACCACACCGTAACAAATACAACCACACCCTAACACACACCACCACACTCTAACAAACACCAGCACATCCTGACAAACACCACCACACCGTAACACACACCACCACACCCTGACACACACCACCACACCGTAGCACACACCACCACACTCTAACACATACCACCACAACCTGACAAACACCACCACACTCTAACAAACACCACCACACTCTAACAAACACCACCACATCCAGACAAACACCACCACACCCTAACACACACCACCACACCCTAACAACCACAACACCCTAACACACACACCACCACACTCTAACAAACACAACCACACTCTGACAAACACCACACCCTGACAAACACCACACCCTAACAAACACCACCACACCCTAACAAACATAACCACACTCTGGCAAACACCATCACACTCTAACAAACACCACACCATAACAAATACAACCACACCCTAACAAACACAAACACACTCTGGCAAACACCACCAAACCCTAACAACCACCACACCCTAACACACACCACCACACTCTAACACACACCAACACATCCTGACACACACCACCACACCCTAACAAACACCACCACATCCAGACAAACACCACCACACCCTAACACACACCACCACACCCTAACAACCACTACACCCTAACACACACCACCACACTCTAACAAACACAACCACACTCTGACAAACACCACACCCTGACAAACACCACACCCTAACAAACACCACCACACCCTAACAAACATAACCACACTCTGGCAAACACCACCACAGCCTTACAAACACCACCACACCCTAACAAACACCACACCTTAACAAACACCACCAGACTCTAACAAACACCACCACACTCTAACAAACACCACCACACTCTAACAAACACCGCACCCTAACACACACCACCGCACTCTAACACACACCACCACATCCTGACAAACACCACCACACCCTAACACACACCACGACACCCTGACACACACCACCACACCGTAACACAAGCCACCACACTCTAACACACACCACCACACCCTGACACACACCACCACACTGTAGCACACACCACCAAACCATGACACACACCACCACACCGTAGCACACACCACCACACTCTAACAAACACCACCACATCCTGACAAACATGACCACACTCTAACACACACCACCACATCCTGACAAACACCTCCACACCCTAACAAACACCACACCCTAACAAATACAATCACACCCTAACAAACACAAACACACTCTGGCAAACACCACCAAACCCTAACAACCACCACACCCTAACACACACCACCACACTCTAACAAACACCACCACATCCTGACAAACATGACCACACTCTAACACACACCACCACATCCTGACAAACACCACCACACCCTAACACACACCACGACACCCTGACACACACCACCACATCCTGACAAACACCACCACACCCTAACACACACCACCACACTCTAACACATACCACCACACCCTGACAAACACCCCCACACTCTAACAAACACCACACCCTAACAAACACCACACCGTAAAAAACACAACCACACCCTAACAAACACAAACACACTCTGGCAAACACCACCAAACCCTAACAACCACCACACCCTAACACACACCACCACACTCTAACAAACACCACCACATCCTGACAAACACCACCACACCCTAACACACACCACCACACCCTAACAACCACTACACCCTAACACACACCACCACACTCTAACAAACACAAACACACTCTCATAAACACCACACCCTGACAAACACCACACCCTAACAAACACCACCACACCCTAACAAACATAACCACACTCTGACACACCACCACACCCTAACAAACACAACCACACTCTGACAAACACCACACCATGACAAACACAACCACACTCTGACAAACACCACACCCTGACAAACACCACACCCTAACAAACACCACCACACCCTAACAAACACCACACCCTAACAAACACTATGCCGTAACAAACACAACCACACTCTGGCAAACACCACCACACCCTGAAAAACATCACCACACTCTAACAAACACCACACCATAACAAACACAACCACACCCTAACAAACACAACCACACTCTGGCAAACACCATCGCACCCTAACAACCACCACACTCTAACAAACACCACCACACCTTAACACACACCACTGCACCCTTACAACCACTACACCCTAACACACACCACCACACTCTAACAAACACCACCACATCCTGACAAACATCACCACACTCTAACAAACACAACCACACTCTGACAAACACCACACCCTGACAAACACCACACCCTAACAAACACCACATCACCCTAACAAACATAACCACACTCTGACAAACACCACCACACCCTAACAGCCACCACACCCTAACAAACACCACCACACTCTAACAAATGCCACTGCTCTCTAACAAACACCACTGCACCCTAACAAACACCACCAGACTCTAACAAACACCACCACACCCTAACAAACATAACCACACTCTGACAAACACCACCGCACCCTAACAGCCACCACACCCTAACAAACACCACCACACTCTAACAAACACCACACCCTAACAAACACCACCACACTCTAACAAATGCCACCACACCCTAACAAACACCACCAGACTCTAACAAACACCACCACATCCTAACAAACACCACCACACTCTAACAAACACCACCACACCCTAACAAACACCACCACACCATAACAAACACCACCACTCACTAACAAACACCACCACACCCTAACAAACACTACCACACCCTAATATCACCACACCACATCCTAACAAACACCACATTTTAACAAACACCACACTTCATGACTCAGACACTGTCACTGTCTCTGATTTCACACTCATACTGTTAGCATGCAAATGTTAGTAATGAGCTAAATGTTAATTACATGGCTGATTTAATGTGAATGCTGACTGGCTAAATCTTCAACCTAAACTTCACTCCAACACTGAAAATAACTCAATAAAATGTTCAAAAAACATCAGTATGGAAAGCAGGTGTGTGAACTGCAGTAATTTAGGTTGCTGAATACCACTCTCTCTCTCTCTCTCTCTCTCTCTCTCTCTCTCTCTCTCTCTGTCTGCATGAACACTGCAGTGATGAAAATCATCTGGAATCAACACAGTCACACACTAATTAAAAGGAAACATGAATGAGCATTAATTACAGAAATACTGCATTTTACACACACACACACACACACACACACACACACACACACACACACTACAAATGATACAGACAAACAGTAAAGTCAAACACACTGATTCATGCTTCAAAATAGAAAGTCAGAGAGAGAGAGAGAGAGAGAGAGAGAAGCCTTGATCTCTAATTCCTAATCCTCAACTCTTAACTCTAATCCTAAAATTCTTCACTCTACTCACATTCACACTAGTCCTGCCTTTAACCATAATCCAAACTGCTAATACATTAGACCTAGTCCTAATCCCTACACCCTCAACCCTAATCCCTACACCCAAACCCTAATCCCTATACCCTCAACCCTAATCCCTACACCCAAACCCAAATCCCTACACCCTCAACCCTAATCCCTACACTCTCAACCCTAATCCCTACACCCTCAACCCTAATCCCTACACCCAAACGCTAATCCCTACACCCTCAACCCTAATCCCTACAACCAAACCCTAATCCCTAATCCCTACACCCAAACCCTAATCCCTACACCCAAACCCTAATCCCTACAACCTAAACCCTAATCCCTACACCCAAACCCAATCCCAACAATCAAACCCTAATCCCTACAATAAAACCCTAATCCCTACACCCTAACCCCTAATCCCTAATCCCTACACCCAAACATAATCCCTACACCCTAAACCCTAATCCCTACAACCAAACCCTAATCCCTACAATCAAACCCTAATCCATACACCCTAAACCCTAATCCCTACCCCCAAACATAATCCCTACACCTTAAACCCTAATCCCTAATCCCTACACCCAAACATAATCCCTACACACTAAACCCTAATCCCTACAACCTAAACCCTAATCCCTACAATCAAACCCTAATCCCTACAATAAAACCCTAATCCCTACACCCTAACCCCTAATCCCTAATCCCTACACCCAAACATAATCCCTACACCCTAAACCCTAATCCCTACAACCAAACCCTAATCCCTACAATCAAACCCTAATCCATACACCCTAAACCCTAATCCCTACCCCCAAACATAATCCCTACACCTTAAACCCTAATCCCTAATCCCTACACCCAAACATAATCCCTACACACTAAACCCTAATCCCTACAACCTAAACCCTAATCCCTACAATCAAACCCTAATCCCTACACCCTAAACCCTAATCCCTACAATCAAACCCTACTCCCTACACCCTAAACCCTACAACCAAACCCTAATCCCTACACCCTAAACCCCTGGCTTCACTCACATCTTGACGAAGGGGTCGGAGTAGCCGTTAGAGTCCATTGCAGCAAGGTGAGCACATCGAATAATCCCAACCACCAAACATGTCTTCTCCACCATATAACACAGAGACACCAGGATACGTCCCCTCTGTCTCACACACACACACACACACACACACACACACACACACACACACACACACACACACAGAGACAGTAAGGCTAGGAATATCAATAATGATTTCAACACATTGGTTCTGTTAATCAGTTGATTAGTGTGTGTGTGTGTGTACCTCCTCCTCTGCTGGTTGTGAACTCTGATCCATTGTCTGACTGTTACCGTCTCGCACCTGCAGCAAATTATGGATTACATTAGACATTTAGAAACACCCCACACACACACACACCCCACACCATCTTACCTGTGCGATTCTCTCCAGTCCCATGTTGTATCGTTTGCTCTCTCCTTCTTTGAGCTTCTTTAAAGCGACTCGCACTTCACCAATAAACTCGTTACGACCCAAACGGTCCATATCACACACACACAGCCTGGGGGGGGGGGGGGAGAGAGAGAGAGAGTCATCTTTCACTTCCTTCCTGTGATGTATTAGTTATACCTGACAGATGTTACTGTATGTGCACACACACACACACACACACACACACACACACACACACACACACACACAGGAGGTTGACAGCTTGTTCATTCCAGCATCCATCTCTGGTCCAGAACTCTCCAGTGTTTGGCATCGTTCCTTGTTCATTATCACCAAGAGCAGACATCAGCAGACGTTTGGGTGATGTCCAGAACAGAATCTTTACACACTCGCCTCCAAAAGTTATGTACAGCTCACAAATAATCCACAAAGAAAACTAAACATTTGTCTGTTTTTATTTTTAAATTCAATCTACAAATAAAATGTGAAATGAATCAGTTGTAATGTAGCCTAATGTAGATTCTAACGTAGCTTTTAGACCACACCCCCAATGGAGTCTGATGCTGGTGTTGAGTGATGCTCTACCCTGTGCTCAGGACCCTGTCTCCGCCCACACAAAAACACAAGAACTATATGAGCATGTCCAGCCAATAGGTGGTGATAAGTAGTGTGTCGTAAACTGTCACATCAAACAGCTTAAGGATAAAGTTAAGAGCTGTGTATTGAGTGTTAGAGAAGGAGAAAATGTGAGAAAACACCAAAAATCTGCGTTCTCAGTGTGGTTTGTAATGCCGTAGCAGCGGATTCAGGAGCAGTACAGCGCTCATGACTGATCAGCAGCAACAAGCTGATCAGCAGTCGTGATAAACAAAGTCCTAACGCATTCATAACGCATGCAATAAACACGCATTACAGGTTCACACTGTAATGTTTTTTATTTTTCCTATGAAAATGGTGAACATAGTTTTAAAACATTTTTCAGCCAGTTTTCAAAAATACCTACATACTGGATATCAGGGGCGATTTCTCAGAGACAACAAGGGAAGCCGAGCTTCCCCTAAAATTCTCTCCCCAAACTGCGGCATCTATGACGTTGAATTCTCATTAAAACAATAACTTGCATAACATAATATATGCCCAAGATTGTATTTACGTTCATAACTATCCTGTAACTTATTTGAGTGATGTCTGACCAACTTGCAGTTCGCTACGAGAATCACCTTTGCTGCCAGGTTGTAACCAGCATTGCCAGATACTGCTGATGTTTTCCAGCCAAAATATGTTCAAAACCCGCCAAAATGCACTTAAAACCATCCAATCTAGCAACACTGGCTGTAACCTTTCTTATTTCAATGGGCTCTATGGCTGGCAGCCGGGTATCCATTGCAGTCTATGACACGGCTCTGAACAGCCAATTTCGGCTAGTTGTTATTGGTTAAAATCGACAAAATCATCACTTCCAGGGAAGCCGGGCTTCTCTGGGACTAACGAGACAGTGGGAGGGGCAAGAAGCCGGGCTGATGAAGGATTATTGGAGGTAGTGTTTGAAAGACATGAGGAGGGCGGGCTCTGTACTTTGGCGTCGGGGAGGAACACGGAAGCATGATCAGTCCCTAGCGGATGTCGAGAAAGTGTAGTCGTGTGCCAAAGTGCTGTCCGACTTTCTTTTCATATAAACGTTTCTTCTCATTGATGTCTCTGTACATTACTCTGTAAATAAATGTAAATATTACTCGTTGTGCTCCGTTAACTTTCATCCATTCTATCAGTTTGATCATTCGTGAATTCACTCGTTTATTTCATTTGTAGTTCAATCTGGTTGTAGGCTAGCTTGAGCCTTATTGGGATCTGCAGTGCTAGCTGCTAACAGAAATTGGTGAAGTCTCTGGAAAGCACAACCAGCTGGTATGACAGGGTCACAGACCATTTTCTGGAAAAGGAGCGGAGGGCAGAATTTGTGTATAAATAGTGTTCATGTTCATGAATCTGAAGTGTGTATATTGTTCAGTAATGTTAAGAGAATGGTGGGCTCTGTGTTATAGGTTATACCTGGGTATAATATTCAAGGTTCTGTGTGTTGCATAGCCTACCTGGTTATGAATTTCCAGACTGTGTTGCAGAAGATGTTCAAGGATGTGTTGCACAGCTGGGTGTTGTGTTAAAGACTCTGTGTTGCATATCAGGGTATGATGTTCAAGGCTCTTCGTTGAATAGCCAGTGATTTTTGGATGTTTGATATTTTTGATTAAGGATATGAGGCACTAGCCTGGCAAGCCAGACTATAACATGAAATGTACAAGCAAAAATACTTTCTGCCACTAGGTAGGGTTGTCTAGTTCACTATGCTAATGGGGCACACCTTTCTATGCTTTGATATCCGGCCTACAGGTTTTACGATGAATGCGTAAAATGGGCTTCCCCTGTTTTAAAAACCAGCAGCCGCCACTGCTGGATATATGGGCGGGGCCTGAGCCCAAATGTGATGGAACTTTGATTGCAGTTCTGCCCTGTTCGTGTTTACAGAAAACAGTGTGTCAGAAACATCACGTCTAAGATGATGTTAAATCAAGAAATATATACAATAACCTGCAGCATAAAACTTTTCACACTTGACATGGATATTTGAACCACAAGCTTGCTTTGAAATAGAAGAATTTCTTACAAACTGTGGCTCAAATGCGGAATTCCATACGCTGATTTTGTTCACACAGGCTCTCAAAATGCTCGGCACTCTCTCAGGCACATCCGTTTGCTACCAACAACCAAGCGGTGAACAGAATGTCGTGTCATCACCATTAAACCGAGTAGTTGTTCTCGTATGAGAAGAATGAAAAAGTGACAGCTAATCACACTGCTCCAGTCCTGTGAAGGTTTGATTTTTTATATCAGTAAGGTGTTCCATGTCCTCCACTGACATCAACGACCCTTTTTCACACCATCACTAACTTTGAAACAGGAAGTAACCTGACCATCACAATAAGGTCGCATGTAGAAAAAGCAAACAAAGGGAAAGTATAAGTGCTGTAACCATCTCTGGGCTCATTTGGTTTTCCTGTTTTGTGTTGGCTCCTCCCACTTCACCTGAGGCCTGTCTCACCTGGTTCGGCCTCTATATAAGATCAGTTGGGCAGATACCAGAGAGAGAGAGAGAGAGATGGACGGACGGACGGACTGGTGGCAGGCAGCTAGCTAGCTGTCCTTTTTGGGCTTTCTTGGTTTGTGGGGTTTTTTTGTTACCTTTTTTTTTTTTTTACTGCACCTTGTATTTTATTTATACAGACACTTTCCTTACATTATTAATTACTAATTATCCAGACTGATCTATTTGCTTATTTTGTTTGCCTTTAACTCTTTTTTTTCAGTTTTATTTTTGTTTATCTTTATGCCAATAAATCCTTGAGTATGTGTGTCCTACTCTTTTGTTATGGTCTTGAGCCAAGTCGTAACAGAATGGGGTCTCGTCCAGGATTTGAAGACACAGTATACAGTAAAAGCTGCTTTGTGACAATATCTACTGTTAAAAGTGCTATAAAAATAAACTCGACTTGATGTACAGAACAATTTCTGTTTCTGAAAAAGAGGGATTATGAAGTGGATAATGGCTGTACAAGTGACGATAAACAGGTCAGGTGCATAGGGCAAATCAGAAATGCATGCACACCACAGTGAACTGAAAATTGACTTGACTTGAACTTGTTTTCCCAAGAAAGGCTGAGAATAAGAAGACAGATGTGTCTTCCTTTCCAAAATGTGAAGTTCTTGGGCTGGTTTCAGGTACTTTCTGCGTTCTTTGAGATGTAGTTGGGCTGAAGCACGCCAGTGTTCGGTTCAAGCAAGCTCCAGAGCAGTGTTTTGAAGTGGACCAGCTTCCAGCTAGAGATCAGCTTCCAGGCTCGAAAACAGCGTCCCCAGTTTACCAATCAGACCCATAAAAACACCGCACTTGTACAAACAAAATCTTTCATTTTTTTGTCCAAATTGTTCAATTTAAATTCCACTGTCCTTGTACAAGGATGTGTGAAGACACAAGGTTTCACCAAGAGCCTTCTGGTTTCCCCATGTGCTCATAAACAAACAGCATGATGTGAGCTGAGGTGTGAGACTCGGGCTAAAAATGTAGGCGTATTCATCACGTTCTCTCTCGCAGCTCTGCCGAGGTGTTGGCATTTCCTGCTGTGCAGGACAGCAGGACAAATTATGAAGAATTATCAGCACAGAGCACAATCCATTTAATCTACGCTCAAAAAAGGTCAACTCTAATAGCAAGGTGTGTTTTTATTACAACTATTACAGAAGAGTTTTATTATAGAGTACAGTAAAGCTGGAGTGCATTCACACTATTTTTATTCCTGTTCTCGCACCAACCGCTCAGTGCTGCCAAACATTTTCAGGGGAAAGTAGCTCAACACACGCTCAAAAAAAGTCACTAGATGATGTGAGACTGGTGTGTATATGAAGAAGGAAGATGATTTTTTGAAGATCCTCATCATAGATTTCAGATTAGAAAATAACAGGTTATTGTATATATTTCTTGTGGTAGTGAGGAGTCTGGAAATACATACACTCCCCGGCCAATTTAATAGGAACTTATAGGAGTGGAACTCAATGTGTTCTTCTGTCTGCTGTTGCATGCTGAGATGCTTTTCTGCTCACCACTGTTGTAAAGAGTGATTATATGAGTTACTATATCCTTCCTGGCAAAAAAAATCAAACCAATCTGTCCATTTCCCTCTGACCCTCTCTTATCAACAAGGCGTTTGTTTCGTTTCCACCCACAGAACTGTCGCTCACTCACTCAGTGTTTTTTGTTTTCTGCACCATTCTGTGTAAACTCTAGAGAGTGTTGTGTGTGAAAACCCCAGGAGATCAGCAGCTTCTGAAATACTCAAACCAGTCCATCTGGATCAAACCAACACCCAGACCACAGTGAGAGAAAGTCACACTTCACTGTGAGATCACAATGTTTCCCGTTCTGATGTTTGAACATTGTGAACATTAACTGAAGCTCTTGATTTGGATCTGCGTGATTTGATGCATCGTGCTGCTGGCGAGGGATCGGCTGATTACAGAACTGCAGGTGAATGGCGGAGTGTTCCTAATAAAGTGACCAGTGAATGTGTATACAAAGGAAATGGTCACAAACAAAATACCTCACATTTGTACTTGTGTCACAGTGAAGAGAGTTTAAAACCAAGAACAAAGAAGTGTTTGGTGATTAGTTGTTGAGAAAAGGGCTGGGAAATATTGCAAAAACAATCTCGATATTTTTTTTTTCAACTTTATGAATGATTCTTGATTACGGTTTATTTTTGTTTGTTTGAGAAATGAGAGGTGCTGCTCTCATTTCCTGCAGCATAGCTCATAGTCTCAGAACAGGCCTAGTTAATTTCTGACAATCCAGAGCCAAGGCCAGGGAGCAGACGAACAGGCTAAACCGACTGTCTGCTAGCTGCACAGAGTCGTCACTCAGGGCCCACTACATCGAGACTGTGTCTGTTCCCCGAGCTCAACAAAAAGGTAGAAATATTCAGAGAGTTTGTTCCAGTAACCTAATCAATATAAAATTAGATCAGACTGACTGTACAGCTGCTGCCAGCACCTTTGATCTAAAGGTGGGGCTATTAAATATTAGATCTCTTACATCTAAAGCGCTAATGGTTAATGAACTCATTACTGATCAGGAGTTTAATGTACTTTGTTTAACTGAAACATGGATTAAGCCAAATCAAATCAAATCAAATCAAGTTTATTTGTACAGCGCTTTTAACAATAAACATTGTCGCAAAGCAGCTTTACAGAATTTAAACAACTTAAAACATGAGCTAATTTTATCCCTAATCTATCCCCAATGAGCAAGCCTGTGGCGACGGTGGCAAGGAAAAACTCCCTCAGACGACATGAGGAAGAAACCTTGAGAGGAACCAGACTCAAAAGGGAACCCATCCTCATTTGGGCAACAACAGACAGCCTGACTATAATATTAACAGTTTTAACAGGTATAACCCTCAACTGTCCTCATGGGGCCGTCCTTCACAGGAGTGGGGCGATAAAACTCCGACCAGACACAGGGCACCAGGATGGATCAAGCAGGTCCGAGGGGCAGAAGAGGCCAGCATCTCAATCCCAGGATCAACATGTAACTCAGAGGGACAGATGGGGGGGGAGAGAAAGAAAACACGTTGTTAGGTATGTCCTAAAAATGACAAGTATTAAATCTGTGTGGTAGGCTCGCAGAGACGAGAGTCTTTACATCAGGCATGACGCACAATGGCATGTTAATATGGTAAAAAATATATCATGACCTGCTCTGGCTGGATGCTTGATTGGGTGATGGGAGCACACTCCTCAGCAATGATGAGATGCAGATGGGACCCTTAGGCCTGGCCAAGACAATTCAGTTACATTTCACCGGGTCTGGGACATGCGACAGAACGTCTGACGGCCGATTCCCTGCAGGCTACGATAGCCAGTTGAGGTCCCCACCGTCTCCACCAAAAGATTTCCTGTTGACTCCATGTAACTCAGAGGGACAGATTTGGGGTGGGTGGGTGGGGGGGGGGGGAAGAGAAAGAAAACACAGGTGGTTAGGTATGCCCAATGTCACCTGAATAAGTAGGAACAGTATACATATTGCACCGAGTACAAGCAGGGACTCCGGCAACTAACTATGACAGCATAACTAAAAGGAGAGAGCCAGAAGGTAACACAGGCATGAGGGAGCCCCGGGACATAAAGCAGCCAGCCACTGCACCGTCAACAAACTCGAGTGAGCAAGCGAGTGGGGACTGACAGCATCCATACATCCCAGTTTACCAAAACACTCTATGTCTGAGGACCCTCCAGATCTACTCCTTTACCTCATAAACACCATTAACAAAAGGCTTGACTAAACAGATATGTTTTCAGCCTAGACTTAAATGCTGAGACTGTGTCTGATTCCCGAACATTACTTGGAAGGCTGTTCCATAACAGTGGGGCTTTGTAAGAAAAGGCTCTGCCCCCTGATGTAGCCTTCACTATACGAGGTACCAGCAGATAGCCTGCACCTTTTGATCTAAGTAGGCGTGGCGGGTCATAGAGGAGCAGAAGTTCACTCAGGTACTGTGGTGCGAGACCATTTAGTGCTTTAAAGGTCAATAGTAGTATTTTATAATCAATACGAAATTTAATTGGGAGCCAATGCAGTGTGGATAAGACAGGCGTGATGTGGTCATATTTTCTAGTTCTAGTAAGGACTCTTGCTGCGGCATTTTGAACTAACTGGAGCTTGTTTATGCACTTATTGGAACATCCAGACAGTAAGGCATTACAATAATCCAACCTGGAGGTAACGAAAGCATGGACTAGTTTTTCTGCATCATGCAATGACATTAAATTTCTTATCTTTGCAATATTTCTGAGATGAAAGAAAGCTATCCGGGTGATGTTATCAATGTGAGTTTCGAATGAAAGACTGGGGTCAATAATCACTCCGAGGTCTTTTACTGCTGCACGTGAAGAAACAGAAAGGCCATCCAGAGTTACTGTGTAATCAGAAAACTTACTTCTAGCTGTATGTGGTCCTAGCACAAGTACTTCAGTCTTGTCAGAGTTAAGCAGAAGGAAATTTATAAGCATCCAGTGTCTAATGTCCTTAACACATTCCTCAATTTTATTAAGCTGGTGTCTCTCATCAGGTTTTGCAGAGACATACAACTGTGTGTCATCAGCATAACAGTGGAAACTAATACAATGTTTACGAATAATATCGCCCAGAGGTAACATATATAGAGAAAAAAGCAGTGGACCCAAGACAGAACCTTGTGGAACACCAAACTTTACCTCGGTACGTCTAGAAATATCACCATTTATATCGACATACTGATAACGATCAGTTAGATAAGACCTGAGCCAGGAGAGGGCCATTCCCTTAACTCCCACAACATTTTCTAGTCTATCCAGAAGAATGGAATGATCAATGGTATCAAATGCTGCACTAAGGTCAAGCAACACAAGTAGCGAGACACAGCCCTGATCAGACGCCAACAGTAGGTCGTTTACTACTTTAACCAGTACTGTCTCTGTGCTATGATGAGGTCTAAATCCTGACTGATACATTTCATGGATGTTATTCCTATGTAAATATGAGCATAACTGCTGTGCCACAGCTTTTTCAAGGATCTTGGAGATAAAGGGGAGGTTTGATATTGGCCGATAATTGGACAGCTGACAGGGATCAAGGTCAGGTTTTTTAATCAGGGGTTTGATAACTGCTAGTTTAAAGGATTTGGGTACATAGCCAATCATAAGAGAAGAATTTATTATTTTTAGAAGCGGTTCAATTACTCCAGGCATTATCTGTTTGAATAGATGTGTCGGTAAGGGATCTAGTACGCAAGTTGAGGCTTTTGATGTAGAGATTAATGAGAGTAATTCAGTTTCTTTTAGGGGAGTAAAACATTCTAACTGATGATCTGATACAGTTATATTGTTAACTACAAGGTCACTTTCATTGTCTAACCTTAAATTAGTAGTTTGAATTTTTTGTCGGATATTCTCAATTTTGTCATTAAAAAAATTCATGAAGTCGTTGCTACTACATACTGCAGGTGTGCATGTGTTGATAGTGGACTTATTCCTGGTTAATTTTGCTACAGTATTAAATAGGAATCTAGGATTATTTTTGTTATCTTCTATTAGGGAGGAGAGATATGTTGATCTCGCAGCACTAAGAGCTTTTTTATACTTCAGGAAGCTCTCCTTCCACGCCAATTTGAACACTACCAATTTTGTTTGACGCCATTTACGTTCCAATTTTCGAGTGGTCTGTTTTAATGTGCGAGTGTCATCATTATACCAGGGTGCTAATTTTTTGTCTCTGACCATTTTCCTTTTTAGAGGAGCTACATTATCTAAAGTATGGCGGAATGTTGACTCTAAGCATTCAGTTGCCTGATCGAGTTCTGCAGGGGCTGACAGTGACCCAATCAAAGTTGACAGCTCTGGGAGATCATTTATAAAGCTCTGTGCAGTAGTTGACGTGAAAGTACGTTTAATACAGTAGCGTGGTGAGGTGCATATATTATTACTCAGACATATTTTGAATGAGATGAGACAATGATCTGAGATAACTTCAGACTGTGGAAGTATGACTATATTGTCTACGTTTAATCTGAATGTTAGTATTAGATCAAGGGTGTGACCACCATTATGGGTCGGTCCTATGACATTCTGCTTAATCCCGACTGAATCTAAGATGGACACAAACGCTGTTTTTAAAGGGTCTTCTGGGTTATCGAAGTGAATATTAAAATCTCCGACAACTAAAGCTTTGTCTAAGGAAATAACCAGATCTGAGATAAAATCTGCAAATTCAGAAAGAAACTCAGAATATGGCCCCGGGGGCCTGTAAATAATAAGCAATGGAATTAACTGGGTAGACTTATTTTTTGAGGCTACATACATTATATGAGTATGAAGAACTTCAAATGTATTAAATTTATAACCAGGTTTGTGTGTTACACCTAGATAATCGTTATAAATAACCGCGACGCCTCCTCCTCTGCCAGTTAGACGAGGCTGGTGTATATAACTGTATCCAGGAGGACTCGCTTCATTTAATGCTATATATTCATTTGGCTTAATCCATGTTTCTGTTAAACACAGTACATTAAACTCCTGATCAGTAATGAGTTCATTAACCATTAGCGCTTTAGATGTAAGAGATCTAATATTTAATAGCCCCACCTTTAGATCAAAGGTGCTGGCAGCAGCTGTACAGTCAGTCTGATCTAATTTTATATTGATTAGGTTACTGGAACAAACTCTCTGAAAATTTCTACCTTTTTGTTGAGCTCGGGGAACAGACACAGTCTCGATGTGGTGGGCCCTGAGTGACGACTCTGTGCAGCTAGCAGACAGTCGGTTTAGCCTGTTCGTCTGCTCCCTGGCCTTGGCTCTGGATTGTCAGAAATTAACTAGGCCTGTTCTGAGACTATGACCTATGCTGCAGGAAATGAGAGCAGCACCTTCCCGAGTGGGATGGATACCGTCCCGCCCTAACAGGCCAGCAGTGCCCTCAAAATTAGCCCAATTATCTATAAAGCCCACACTGTTTTCAGAGCACCACCTGGACAGCCAGCAGTTCAGCGACCATAACCTGCTGTAAGCTACATCGCCACGCCGCATTGGGATGGGGCCAGAGCATACTACAGCATCGGACATCGCCTTCGCTAATTTAAACACCTCTACAAAGTTACTCTTAGTAACCTCAGACTGACGAAGGCGATGACGAAGACATCAATGAATATATAGCATTAAATGAAGCGAGTCCTCCTGGATACAGTTATATACACCAGCCTCGTCTAACTGGCAGAGGAGGCGGCGTTGCGGTTATTTATAACGATTATCTAGGTGTAACACAAAAACCTGGTTATAAATTTAATACATTTGAAGTTCTTCATACTCATATAATGTATGTAGCCTCGAAAAATAAGTCTACCCAGTTAATTCCATTGCTTATTATTTACAGGCCCCCGGGGCCATATTCTGAGTTTCTTTCTGAATTTGCA
Source organism: Neoarius graeffei (assembly GCF_027579695.1). Classification (NCBI taxonomy): domain Eukaryota; kingdom Metazoa; phylum Chordata; class Actinopteri; order Siluriformes; family Ariidae; genus Neoarius; species Neoarius graeffei. Next base: position 91,762,173 of record NC_083578.1, read on the forward strand.
GATTTTATCTCAGATTTGGTTATTTCCTTAGACAAAGCTTTAGTTGTCGGAGATTTTAATATTCACTTCGATAACCCAGAAGACCCTTTAAAAACAGCGTTTGTGTCCATCTTAGATTCAGTCGGGATTAAGCAGAATGTCATAGGACCGACCCATAATGGTGGTCACACCCTCGATCTAATACGAACATTCAGATTAAACGTAGAAAATAGAGTCACACTTCCACAGTCTGAAGTTATCTCAGATCATTATCTCATCTCATTCAAACTATGTCTGAGTAATAATATATGCACCTCACCACGCTACTGTATTAAACGTACATTCATGTCAACTACTGCACAGAGCTTTATAAATGATCTCCCAGAGTTATCAACTTTGATTGGGTCACTGTCAGCCCCTGCAGAACTCGATCAGGCAACTGAATGCTTAGAGTCAACGTTCCACTCATCTCATCTCATCTCATCTCATTATCTGTAGCCGCTTTATCCTGTTCTACAGGGTCGCAGGCAAGCTGGAGCCTATCCCAGCTGACTACGGGCGAAAGGCGGGGTACACCCTGGACAAGTCGCCAGGTCATCACAGGGCTGACACATAGACACAGACAACCATTCACACTCACATTCACACCTACGCTCAATTTAGAGTCACCAGTTAACCTAACCTGCATGTCTTTGGACTGTGGGGGAAACCGGAGCACCCGGAGGAAACCCACGCGGACACGGGGAGAACATGCAAACTCCGCACAGAAAGGCCCTCGCCGGCCACGGGGCTCGAACCCGGACCTTCTTGCTGTGAGACGACAGCGCTAACCACTACACCACCGTGCCTCCCTCAACGTTCCGCTATACTTTAGATAATGTAGCTCCTCTAAAAAGGAAAATGGTCAGAGACAAAAAATTAGCACCCTGGTATAATGATGACACTCGCACTTTAAAACAGACCACTCGAAAATTGGAACGTAAATGACATCAAACAAAATTGGTAGTGTTCAAATTAGCTTGGAAGGAGAGCTTCCTGAAGTATAGAAAAGCTCTTAGTGCTGCGAGATCAACATATCTCTCCTCCCTAATAGAAGATAACAAAAATAATCCTAGATTCCTATTTAATACTGTAGCAAAATTAACCAGGAATAAGTCCACTATAGACACATGCACACCTGCAGTATGGAGTAGCAACGACTTCATGAATTTTTTTAATGACAAAATTGAGAATATCCGACAAAAAATTCAAACTACTAATTTAAGGTCAGACAATGTAAGTGACCCTGTAGTTAACAATATAACTGTATCAGATCAGCAATTAGAATGTTTTACTCCCCTTAAAGAAACTGAATTACTTTCATTAATCTTGGCATCAAAAGCCTCAACTTGCGTACTAGATCCCTCACCTACACGTCTATCCAAACAGATAATGCCTGAAGTAATTAAACCGCTTCTAAAAATAATAAATTCTTCTCTTGGCTATGTACCCAAATCCTTTAAACTAGCAGTTATCAAACCCCTGATTAAAAAACCTGACCTTGATCCCTGCCAGCTGTCCAATTATTGGCCAATATCAAACCTCCCCTTTATCTCCAAGATCCTTGAAAAAGCTGTGGCACAGCAGTTATGCTCATATTTACATAGGAATAATATCCATGAAATGTATCAGTCAGGATTTAGACCTCATCATAGCACAGAGACAGCTCTGGTTAAAGTAGTAAACGACCTACTGTTGGCGTCTGATCAGGGCTGTGTCTCGCTGCTTGTGTTGCTTGACCTTAGTGCAGCATTTGATACCATTGATCATTCCATTCTTCTGGATAGACTAGAAAATGTTGTGGGAGTTAAGGGAATGGCCCTCTCCTGGCTCAGGTCTTATTTAACTGATCGTTATCAGTATGTTGATGTAAATGGTGATATTTCTAGATGTACTGAGGTAAAGTTTGATGTTCCACAAGGTTCTGTCTTGGGTCCACTGCTTTTTTCTTTATACATGTTCCCTCTGGGTGATATTATTCATAAACATAGTATTAGTTTCCACTGTTATGCTGATGACACACAGTTGTATGTTTCTGCAAAACCTGATGAGAGACACCAGCTTAATAGAATTGAGGAATGTGTGAAGGACATTAGACACTGGATGCTTATTAACTTCCTTCTGCTTAACTCTGACAAGACTGAAGTACTTGTACTCGGACCACATGCAGCTAGAAGTAAGTTTTCTGATTCCACAGTAACTCTGGATGGCCTTTCTGTTTCTTCACGTGCAGCAGTAAAAGACCTCGGAGTGATTATTGACCCCAGTCTTTCATTCGAAACTCACATTGATAACATCACCCGGATAGCTTTCTTTCATCTCAGAAATATTGCAAAGATAAGAAATTCAATGTCACTACATGACGCGGAAAAACTAGTCCATGCTTTCGTTCCCTCCAGGTTGGATTATTGTAATGCCTTACTGTCTGGATGTTCCAATAAGTGCATAAACAAGCTCCAGTTAGTTCAAAATGCAGCAGCAAGAGTCCTTACTAGAACTAGAAAATATGACCCCATCACCCCTGTCTTATCCACACTGCATTGGCTCCCAATCAAATTTCGTATTGATTATAAAATACTACTATTGACCTTTAAAGCACTGAATGGTCTTGCACCACAGTACCAGAGTGAACTTCTGCTCCTCTGTGACCTGCCACGCCTACTTAGATCAAAAGGTGCAGGCTATCTGCTGGTACCTCGTATAGTGAAGGCTACATCAGGGGGCGGAGCCTTTTCTTACAAAGCCCCACAGTTATGGAACAGCCTTCCAAGTAATGTTCGGGAATCAGACACAGTCTCAGTGTTTAAGTCTAGGCTGAAAACATATCTGTTTAGTCAAGCCTTGTGTTAATGGTGTTATGAGGTAAAGGAGTAGATCTGGAGGATCCTCAGACAGAGTGTTTTGGTAAACTGGGATGTATGGATGCTGTCAGTCCCCACTCGCTTGCTCACTCGAGTTTGTTGACGGTGTAGTGGCTGCTGCTTTATGTCCCGGGGCTCCCTCATGCCTGAGTTACCTTCTGGCTCTCCCCTGTAGTTATGCTGTCAGAGTTAGTTTTCTAGCAATATGTATACTCTTCCTACTTATTCAGGTGACATTGGGCATACCTAACAACCTGTGTTTTCTCTCTCTCTTTTTCTCCACCCCCCCAATCTGTTCCTCTGAGTTACTTGTCAATCCTGGGATCGAGGTGCTAAACCTCTTCTGCTCCTCGGACCTGCCTGATCCATCCTGGTGCCCTGTGTCTGGTTGGAGTCTCATCACATCGCTCCTGTGGAGGACGGCCCCATGTGGACAGTTGAAAGTCACGCTTGGAAGACGCTCTGGACTCTTACAGTAATGCTTTTATTACTTTATTGCAGTTAGGTTGATGTGAGGCAGCCTTGGGCTGAGGTGCCCTTGAGCAAGGTACTGAACCCCTGACTGCTCCCCGGGCGCTCTGGTGTGGCTGTCCACTGCTCTGGGTGTGTGTGTGTGTGTGTGTGTGTGTGTGTGTGTGTGTGTGTGTGTGTGTGTGTGTGTTCACTGCTTCAGATGGGTTAAATGCAGAGGATGAATTTCACTGTGCTTGAAGTGTGCATGTGACAAATAAAGGTTTCTTCTTCTTCTTCTTCTTCTTCTTTTATGGCTGAGGACTACAGTTGGCTTGCTAACTTTAGGACTGCAGTTGTCATGAAGAGTTTTGCACTCAGGTTTCCATCAATGAAGAGTTTATAGCATCAACGAAACTGACTTCATGTTAAAACTGTTAATATTATAGTCAGGCTGTCTGTTGTTGCCCAAATGAGGATGGGTTCCCTTTTGAGTCTGGTTCCTCTCGAGGTTTCTTCCTCATGTCGTCTGAGGGAGTTTTTCCTTGCCACCGTCGCCACAGGCTTCATCATTGGGGATAGATTAGGGATAAAATTAGCTCATGTTTTAAGTCGTTCAAATTCTGTAAAGCTGCTTTGCGACAATGTTTATTGTTAAAAGCGCTGTACAAATAAACTTGACTTGACTTGTTTGTTTTTACATGATGCAATTGAAAAATTATGCAATTTCTTTATAAGGTATTTTATTTATTAAAATGGATTGTGGAAAAATAGTAAGAGCACCATCTATAGGAAATAAAGCAAACAACGGTTCTTTTAAATAAAGCATTTTTTTAAAATGATATTTCTTAATTATTTGCACTATTTGTTATAGATGTCACTGTTAATACAACTTAATGAACCCTTCCTTCTCAACAGTGTAAATGAGGACTGTGTGTTTTGGGACATGAAATTCCACCGTAACTGAGAAGTCAACTTGGAGTATTCTTCTCAAATCCAAGCTCCTTCCCCGTTTACAGAGAGACATCAAATCAACACAGCTACACACAGCATCGGAAATAAACAAAGTAAAAACACACACATTTAAACAAATTATACTGTATGTACAATTATTAGCTTCAGATTAATCAACGTACAGGTGTTTATCAGGTTAAGAAGGCTGTTTTTCCTTTGTATTGGTTTAAAATTTTCAAGAGGATTCAAGGATGTTTTAATTAAAACTTTAAATATGCGCGTGTGTGTGTGTGTGTGTGTGTGTGTGTGTGTGTGTGCAATCTAGATTAGAAAATGTTGAAAATCGCATTAAAGCATTAATTTGAATTAACCAAATTAATCATGAAACCCGCAAAGCACTAGTGAAGAACAGTGATGATCAGTGATTGGGCTTCAGGGAAAATGGTGATCAGTGATTGGGCTTCAGGGAAAATGGTGATCAGTGATTGGGCTTCAGGGAAAATGGTGATCAGTGATTGGGCTTCAGGGAAAATGGTGATCAGTGATTGGGCTTCAGGGAAAATGGTGATCAGTGATTGGGCTTCAGGGAAAATGGTGATCAGTGATTGGGCTTCAGGGAAAATGGTGATCAGTGATTGGGCTTCAGGGAAAATGGTGATCAGTGATTGGTCATTGATCAGAATATAGTCGTCTTCATTTAACTGATCTCTGCTCACATTATTGGGGAAACAATATCAGATTTGTTCTGTGAATTCTGTTCTGTTGGCCAAATGTTTTCTTATTAATATTTTTATTAGGTAATTTAAACATTTTAAAACTTTGGGGGGTGCAGTGTGTGGGTCAGTAATCTTTTTTTTTTCATGTCTGTTTTAATGATGATGAGATGGTGCGGGAGCATTGCTTGCATTTTGACAGCCACGATCTGATTACAAACTGCACTGATCAGGCTTAAGTCCATTTTACTATGACACAACGATCTGAAACCTGATCAAATAGTGAGAAAATCACCCTTAGCTAGTGAGTTTTGAGGTGTCTTTGTGAAGACTGTGTGTATTAAACTGGCTCCTGAGACAATATGATCTCCTTAGCAGATACCAAGGCAAAGTTATAAAGCAACCTCAATAAAACCTTTTGGTGAAATCTTTTCCAAGATCACCACACCTATACCCTGGAACACAGAACCTTGGGAACATAGAGAACATTGATTTTTGCTCCACTCTGAAGAAGAAAATTGCAAGAGTAAAACCTTGTGTGACTGCTGCTTTATCTTTGGTCATGCATGATTAACGAGTTTTATTTTTACTTTATAAATGACAGTGGAGAGAATATTCTGAGGATCAGCAGCAAGCTCCGTTATTCATCACAATCTGCCACACATACTTTGAGCATCACTGACCTATTAAAGGTGCTAACTTCCACTTTTTTTCTTGTGAACTCAGCCGAAACCATGTTCAGGCTCTGAGTAAAGAGGGTGGGAAGAGAAGAGAATTTTCCTGTCTTTCTTTTCTTTTTTAGCAATGTCATAGAAGTGATAGCACACTGGCATACTGTCTTGAATCATCTTTCTTTTATGTTGAGATGAATAGTCCATCCTGCTCTCTTCACACACATACACACACGCCTTCTCAATAATCTCTTTCCCCTCCAGTTCTCCATTTCATTAATCTCCTCAAGAGAGTTTCTTGGCTGTGTATCATTCTTTCCCTGACTTTCCCTGTCTTTCTGCCTCTGTGTGTCTCAACATGCCCTCACACAGCAGGATGGACCCAAGTGTGTGAGTCTGTTTGGTCGCCGGAGGTTTGTGTCCTACTGTGCCACCGAATGGTACCATTCCCTCCCCTGCCCCGGCTCCCACATTCCTACTTCATCTTTACTTAATTTATCTTCGGATCTGTCTTTCTTCTGTCACTCTTCTTCATGCACATACACAGATGAGCAGAACACCATTATCAAGTCTCCTCAGTGATTAATAAGGAAAGCAGAGGTACTCATGGGATTTGAAGTTCACACAATAAGCATGCCAGCAGCACTATTTTTATTTTTATAACATGCCCAACCAGTTTTGTACCTTAGGGTGTATTCACAGTAGGCGATCTGTACCATGCCTGAGCATGTTTGATACCCCAAAGTTTGGTTTGTTTGACTAGTATGATATTTGCATGCCGTGCTCAGGCATGGATCAGTTGACCTTCTGGGATGCAGTGAGATCGGGCGTGGTTCAGTCAGACTCAGGCACGGTACACATCAGTGTGATCTGCAATTCAAACTTGAATGCTATGATGTACACTTTTCAATTAATTCGAGAATATTTAGGTTATTAACAGGTCTGGTTCTTACGTTATTGATGAACGTGAATTGTAGTCAGTGAGTTAAGCTGCAAATTCCACCGTCAACATCAGTTGCCTCTGTAAAAATCATCTTATGTGTGCAGTAGTGTTGTAGTCAAGACCATCTAAACCAAGACCAAGTCATGACCAAGACCAAAGTGTACCAAGACCAAGACAAGACCAAGACTTTGAAGGGCTGAAATCAAGTCAAGACCAAGGACAAGGCAGGGCGAGACCAAGTCAAGACCAGGACCAGACCATTGGTTGTGAAAGGGGTGGGGTGGGGGAAGGGTGACATCCATTAACAGGGAGAAAAATTTCAAATTAGCAATGAGTCGCATTACTGGTCACATTTGAACCAAGAAATTTTACATCCAATCATAGTAATGATGTTAACAAATAAATCAGGCAATACACAGGTAATTTAGTGAAATCCCCACAGTGGTCTTCACTGGTCTTGAAATAAAATCCCGAGTCCTCTATGTCTGAGACTGAAACAAGACCAATTAAAAATGTGACTGATTCCAAGACGAAACCGAAACCCTCAAAAAATGGTCTTGAGACCGGTCTCGAGTTCTACAAAACTAGCATGCAGCATGAGTTGCTGAAAATCGCTGCGTTGCATAATTGATAAATCTGTACAGCATGTGAGACAGCTGTGTGTCGCCACACCCAAAAGGACTCCAAATAAACACAACATACACCCTTATTGATAAACTACAGGTCTAGTACTCTGGAGTGCACTAGAGCTTTAGTATTCTGCAGATCTAGTATGTAAGTATGGACTACAACTCTAGTACTCAAATGAGTGTGGACCACAGTTTTCAGTCCCAAGTGTAGACTACAACTTTGTGACCAAAGTGTGGGCTCCAGGTCTAGTAACCAAGTGTGGACCTTGATAACCCGTGTGGGATGAGCAATGGCAGAGCGCGGCGAGGAGTCAGGTAGAGACAGCAGGCAACACGTGGTGAGTTTCACCTGTGTTTAATTACTGGCAATTTATTTATGTGTGTCTTTTGTGTTTTTGCAGAGAAGCCAGTAACCAGAAAGAGAAAGCTGAGCAATCCAACCGCCGTGTGTGTGTGTGTGTGTGTGTGTGTGTGTGTGTGTGTGTGTGTGTGTGTGTGTGCATAGAGCAGAGTGAAGTCACTGACAACAGTGAAGTTAAAGAAAAATAAATTGCACCTTTTGCTGTCAAGCCTGTCTCCCATTTCCTCGTTTCCCAAGAGCCTGAGATTGCTCATCATCATCATCAGTTTTTCCCTCATGGCACGCAATTGGCCTTGGGGTGCACCCGCTTGGGTGCTGGAAAAATGTTATCCAACAGGCGCATGAAGTCCTCTTTATGCATCATGCTACGTAGTACTTGTGACCTGTCCATGGACAGGGTCTCCTCAAGCTTATGCCACTGCCGTCTCTTGTCAAATAACAATTGCTTTTGGATGGAATCATTATTCATGCGGCAGACATGTGCAATATACTTTAAATGTCGCATATACGACAAAAATCTTATATTGGTTGTGTTTGGCTAATCTTATGTAGTCTAGTATCGGATATCTTGTATGCCCAATCAGGTTTTCCATCCACTGGAATTATTGGATTAGCTCCATTGCTCCACTGTCTTGATGGTGGTGCATTCCTCCGTGCAAATCCTCCAGAGATCATTTTCCTTAAGAAGTTGTTCCAGACAATGTTGCTCTTGTTAAGTTCCACAGTGGTCAGTTCCCATGCTTGGACACTGTATAATTAGCGGGATCGGACACATGCTGTTAGGATTCTTATACGGGTACTGAAGTATATCTTGCAATCTGTGAGGACATTCTTTAACTCGTTCCATTTCTCCTAGGCTGACGCTATTCTGATATGCAGGAAATCCGATGACTTATTGTTGAGGTTGGAGATCAGGTATCCCAGATATCTGAATTTTCTCACATTCTTTATAGACGTTCCATTAATGGCTAGTAGGCTTTCCTGTTCTTTAATGCTCTCATCTACATTAAAAGCCATAGTTTCTGTTTTCTTGTAGGACATTTTCAACCCAAATCTACTGAAAGTATTATCGCATATTTCCAATATTCTTCTCAGCTATCCAGGTCTTCAGAAAACAACAACTACAATGACTCTAGCACCCAAGTGAAACCTGCAGATCTTAGACCCAAGTGTGGAATATAGTTTTAGTACCTTAGTAAGGCCTACATCTCTTAGACCAAAGTGTAGAATACAATTCTAGTACCTGAATGAGGCCTACATCCCTTGTACCCAAGTTTGAAATACAGCTCTAGTACCTGAATACAGATCTTGTAGCCAAGTGTGGAACACAACTGTGGTGTAACTGATTGCACACCACTGCTCTGGTACTCAAATATCAACTACAGCACTGATTAACGAGAAGAGACTATGACCCTGGTTGTTGATTGGAGATGGCAACACTGTTTCCTAAGCGTAGACAAAATGTTCAATGAAAAAAGTCTGGATCTCTAGGATAGAATATAGGTCTAGTGCCTGAGTGTGTACTACAGCTGAAGTTCCAGACTGTGGACTGAAGTTCTGGTATTCAAGTGTTTATAAGTCTGGATCTTGGTTTTGGGCTACACCCTCTTATTCCTGAGAGGGTACTACAGCTCCGGTACTATAGCATAGACTACAACATTTGAATGCAAGTGTGCACAACAGCATTGGTTCTTGAGTATAACTGACAGCTCTAGTACCTGAGTATGGACTACAGTTTAGGTACCTGGTTGAGGACTACAGCTCTGATTCCTATGCATGAACAACAACTCTGGTACTGACTGTGAACTACAACTCTGGTAATTGAGTGTGAAATACAGTATTATGTTTATTGTTAAAAGCGCTATACAAATAAACTTGATTTGATTTGATTACTAGTACCTGAATGTAGACTGAAGTTCAGGTACCTGGTTGCAGACGACAACCAGTACTTCAGTACTTGGTACTTGAGTGCAGACTATAGCTACTTAAGTGTGATTGACAGCTCTAATACCTGATTATAGACGACAATACAAGCACCTGGTTGTGGACAATAGCACTCGTACCCAAAAGCTCTTTTCCACCAAGGCAGTTCCAGGTCCAGTTCGGAGCTGGTGCCTAATTTCAAACCAGTTCTTCATGTTGTGACAGCAAAAGACTGGCTGTCAGCCAGGAAAAGTGTGTCATCAATACTTTGCTGGTCTAGAACCAAGAACTGCTTAAGTCAGGGGCTAGGGGTGGGATATCATGACCAACAAGACCAGGTAAAACTTTATGACCACCATTTTAAAAAATACAGAGCTACTATGAACATCTAATCTGACTAATCCAAAGAAGAAAAAGAGATGATGTAGTCCACTGTTGTTGTTGTTGTTGTTGTTGTGCTTGGCGCTAGTGGTGGTAGCGTGGTGGGCTAATGGTACTAGCAGCAGGGCTAGTGGCTAGGAAAGCAGAGACATATACAGTGACATAATGGCATGGCTCCATGGTGGCTCTCTAGCCCATGAAAAAGCACACCAGTTCTTGGCGAGTTTGCAAGTTACACCAGCTCTGAGCAAGCACTGGAACCAGCCCAGAACTAGCACCTGGTTTGCGGTGGTGGAAAGGGGGTACAAGTGAGACTACAGTTCTAGTACTAGTATGGACAATGGCATTCATACCTGAGAGTTTTTGTTGTCATGTCAGCAGCAGTAATGCCATGGTAAACCAGGGTCTCATTCCAAACTGGATTCAATGTGTTCTTCAAGGTCTTTGTACGCAATTTATTTGCCTGTGTAAAGAAAGATAGAAAGGTTATATCTTAAATCATGCAGTGCACTAGCGACAGTAGAGTCTCAGTGCAAGTAGTGTGTTTATCCTGAGAAACTGAGCAAGTTGTAGTGTAATCTTAATACCACTAGAACTGCAAGTAATTTTTAATACTCTGCGTTCACAGTCAAGCAAGAATAGCATGACACTGCAGACACAAATTAGGAGGGAAATGGTTAGGGTGACAATTTAGGGGTGTAAAATAGGTGGTTACTCCTGTGATGGTACTGGTCAATGGCGTAAATTACCAGACAGTAATCTGTCATTTTCCATTTTGTTCAAAGCAAAATAACAAAACTGAGGAAGAATGAGGCAGGGTCTCTCAGTATCTGTCTATATACATGGCTGACCATGAAACAGACGATGTATGTACAAGCCCATATATGTAGCATGTCAGAATGAGATGAGCTTCGTTTTTGTTGTTCCCTCAGGACACATACACATATCGTCTTCAAAATCTGTTGGCTATCCGAGAAAGGACACACACACACACCTCATCACATTGCCTGCTGTCATTTATGAAAAATCTGGTCCATGTCCAAGGAGACACAATACAAACAGGTGTCGCACTCCCAAAGTGAAGATGACCAATTATGGTCCATCTGTGTAATTATCAGTAAATTGAGGTAGCACACTTATTAGGGCAACACACACACACAGCATTGTATACTTTGTTTCCTTGATTTCATAATATTGTTTCTGAACTCAATCTCATCTCATCTCATCTCATTATCTGTAGCCGCTTTATCCTGTTCTACAGGGTCGCAGGCGAGCTGGATCCTATCACAGCTGACTACGGGCGAAAGGCGGGGTTCACCCTGGACAAGTCGCCAGGTCATCACAGGGCTGACACATAGACACAGACAACCATTCACACTCACATTCACACCTACGCTCAATTTAGAGTCACCAGTTAACCTAACCTGCATGTCTTTGGACTGTGGGGGAAACCGGAGCACCCGGAGGAAACCCACGCGGACACGGGGAGAACATGCAAACTCCGCACAGAAAGACCCTCGCCGGCCACGGGGCTCGAACCCGGACCTTCTTGCTGTGAGGCGACAGCGCTAACCACTACACCACCGTGCCGCCCTTCTGAACTCGATTCATTACAATTTTCTATGAAAGGCCTGTGCTCCAGTTGTTTTCCCAACATGCCTTCATTCACTTCCCCTTGATCACAGCACTTGAGTTATGTTAAGTTCCATTCCATTACATAATCAGTTCAAATGAAGTTGGATAGGTCAGTCACCTCAAGTCCACTCCTCTGTAGTTCGCCTCTGAAGTGAAGTTCTGAAGCTCTTAGTTCACATGCTAGTGATTTAGCCAACATGATTCTGTACCTATAATTATCGGGAAATTTTCACTCAAAACAACAGCAACACCATTTTCACTCTGCAGCCTTTAATATGCCATTAATGATGTGACTGATGGCTCAGTGGACTGAGGTCAAGCCAAATGAGATCTCAGTCTGATAGAAAGAAGAAAACAGTCTATTTAATGATGTGTTTAATGAAAGAATAATCACTGTGTGCCATTTTGAACTTAATTACTTTCACAATCATAATCTCAAATGCTGCAAGTGAGCATTTGTCGCACCGATATTTTAAGCAGGGTGGATATCTTCTGGTCCTTGTATGAGAATGTGGATAGCCAATCAGACTGAGCCTCAGACGTAACTACAGACTTGCGCACCATTCAGAAGTTAAATGAGCCTTGTGAACGTGGGGACAGAGGTTTACTGAAAAAGGAGGCATGTCTTAGTTCGGCTTGATTCTGACCTGAAGCACATACTCTTTGCGTAACAGGAGCAGTGTTAAGTCCAGCGCCACTGTCTGGAAGTTTGATGTCACCACACTATGTTCGGCTGAAATTTGTTTTCACATCTTAATCTGCGAAAGCAAATGTAACCAGAACGTAATCTGGAGAACTGGGTTATGAATGAATTTATAGTTTCTCTGTAAGTGTAATAGATAAGCGCTTGGTCAGATTATCCTTCAAACCATGTGCATGTTTTCTTTACATCATCAACTAACACAAATGTTGGCATTATTTTATTCATCCAACAAATCAAAATAGTGAATTAAAAACATGATAAAATCTCTTATATCCCAAACAATTTAGTGTCTCGTGGCTTCATTAAGCTGTGCACGAGTAACTGTCAGAGTTCGATATAAAATAAAATGTAAAATAACACTGCGCTGGATCAAGTGCTATTCTGTGATGCTGCTGAATAATAAGTCCAGAAGCCATTTTGTTAAATTAAACCAGTGATTAATGTGATAATTACAGCTTGGATTATTCATACAGTATTATTTAACAGTTATTCCCCCGAAATCGAGTCGTACATGAGCTGATGTGTGACGAGGCGCGTAGCACTGAGTTGTCTATAATCCATGTACGATGAGATTGAGTGGAATAACTGTTTTATTCTGTCAACATTCACTGGATTTTGAGAAACAGAGAATTTTTATTTTTATTTTTTGCAAATTCGATAAATAAAAACTTTATACAAAATGTCTGACAAAACCATTTCCACTTAGAATGTAAACAAACCGGTGAAATGACAGGAGCAATTTGTGAAAAATGCAATAATAATAATTCTTGAATTTTTTTTTTAAAAAGATACGCTGGGGGCGGCACGGTGGTGTAGTGGTTAGCGCTGTTGCCTCACAGCAAGAAGGTCCGGGTTCGAGCCCCGGGGCCGGCGAGGGCCTTTCTGTGTGGAGTTTGCATGTTCTCCCCGTGTCCGCGTGGGTTTCCTCCGGGTGCTCCGGTTTCCCCCACAGTCCAAAGACATGCAGGTTAGGTTAACTGGTGACTCTAAATTGAGCGTAGGTGTGAATGTGAGTGTGAATGGTTGTCTGTGTCTATGTGTCAGCCCTGTGATGACCTGGCGACTTGTCCAGGGTGAACCCCGCCTTTCGCCCGTAGTCAGCTGGGATAGGATCCAGCTCGCCTGCGACCCTGTAGAACAGGATAAAGCGGCTACAGATAATGAGATGAAAAGATACGCTCTTACCATCAAATACTTTTATTCCATATTTTGTTGTTTTTTTTGTATTTTGGGGGTTTTGTTTTCAAGTAGAATTTTTATTTTACCCTCAGTTGGTTCAGCAACACGCGTCGCCATTTTATTTTTCTCTACTCATGGTATATGAGCTGATATCCTACTAGCCAATCAGAGCATGCCACTGCTCATATCCAGTGAATGTGGAGAGAAGAAATCAGTGATATGAGACTCATTTTATTAGATTTATTTCAACACTCACCATCTTCTCACTCATAGATGGTATCATCACATTATTGTTTTATTTTTCATTTTTAAATAATCTCTTGTTTTTGAGCAGCTATGTGACCCGACTCTCTGAACACCAGGAACTTTTCCCACAGAAATGTTGAAGTAACTTTCAGACTTGGAATCCAGACTGTAGCTTGGAGGAAACCATCCTGGAGGCTACGAGCTTCCTGTTTGCTCTGTTAGCTTTGGAGCTTCACCTTGAGATCTTTTAAAGAACTCACACAGGGTGTGGCATGGAAATTTTCCATCTTTTCCAAACCCCTGCTTTAACACGCAGCCTGTCCCGGAATAACCACACTGATGATGTGTGTGTTTTTAGCATGACGTTATTCTGGGCTCTTCAGGATGCGACACTCGGCTGTGGGTGTAAACAGTGGTGAGAATTAAAGGCTGGATGATGAACGAGTGGCGACGCTCCAGCTTGGTCTTCTACAGCTGGGCTGCGACCCAAACACCAGCAACTCAGAAAAGAGTTCTACTCACTAGTGAGGACTTCACGAGAGCACGTGGTTCTGGATGGTGCAGCAGATCGATCACTTCTCCTCCTCTTCTCCTCATCTTGTCACTCCACCTCACTTTCTTATTTCTCCTCCTCCAGATGTTATCCTTCTTTTCTCTTATCACTTTTTACTCTTAATTTTTACATTTCTCTTCTCCTTCTTCCTCTTTTTCTCCTCAACTTCTGCTAATTTTTCTTATGATTCTTCTTCGTCTCTCTCCTTCTCTCATATTCTTCTCCTTTTAGTCTAGTTCTTTCTACTTTTCTTTCCTCCTCCTCCCTCTTTCTGTGTTCCCACCATCTTTTCTGTCCTTTCATTTTCCTTCTCTTCTTTCTCAGTCTCTTTCTCTACCGCCTGTTTTCTCATTTTCCCCTCCTCTTTCTGCATTCACTCTTCCTGTCATTTCACCTTTTCTTTTCTCATCATTTTCTCCTTAAGTTCTCCTACGTTGTCTTATCTTTCTTCTCTTTCACCTACTTTCTTTCTCTTCATTCTCTCCCTCTTTCTCATCATTATATTTTTCCTCGTCTTTCCTCTTACATTCTCTTTTCCTTTCCCTGTCTCCTTTTTGTCCGCTCCATCTACCTTACTTTCTTTTCACCTTTCTCTCCTCATCATCCTCTTTTTCTTTCCATCTCTCTCTCTCGCTTCCCTGATTCTAGTTTCTTCTTTTCTCACCTCCTCTTTTTGACTTCTCTCCCTCTTCCTTCCATCCTGTCTTTTCTTATCTAACTCTCTCTTTTCCTCTAAGTTTCTTTTTTCTCTTTTTACACTCCTCCTCTTTCTTGTCATCCTCTCCTCTTCTTCTTTTCTCTCCTTGTACTTTCACATTCCTGCTGTCTCAACACTCTCTTCTTTATTTATACTCCTTTCTTTTTTCATGCTTTTTAATCATCTCATTTTTCATGTTTTTTTCTTTCTCTATTTTTTGACTTCTCATTCTTTATTTATCTCCATGCTTCCCAACACACACACACACACACACACACACACACACACACACACACACACACACACACACACAGCTGCAGTGTTTCCTAAATATTTCATCTTACACCTCTTTCTCTCTCTCTCTCTCTCTCCTCTCACACCATCCCTCCATCTGGGCCGGGGCAGTGATTCCCCAAGCAGCAGGTGTGTGTGTGTGTGTGTGTGTGTTTGTGTGTTTGTGTGTGTGTGTGTGTGTGTGTGTGTGTGTGTGTGTGTGTGCTGTACATTCTCTCTCTCTCTCTCTCTCTCTCTCTCTCTCTCTCTCATTAATCTGTCTGACCTTCTATGACCTTGAAACAGCAGCACATTGATGAAGAGATGGTGAGAGACAGACAGACAGACAGAGAGACAGACAGGTGAGGGGGGGACAGCAGCAGGTGGTTGTCATGGAAACAGCACAGATTGTTACGCGACTCACGTCAACGGAGCGTGGATGAGTGAACGAGAGAGAGAGAGAGAGAGAGAGAGAGAGAGAGAGAGAGAGAGTGTGTGTGTGTGTGTGTGTGTGTGTGTGTGTGTGTGTGTGTGTGTGTGTACATGCCCCACTTATCAGCCCACACAAGGTTTACACACACTGCTGAGCTTTGGCTGATGGAATGCACACACACACACACACACACACACACACACACACACACACACACGCACAGGGTCTTTATGGTGGATTGCATAAAAGAGATTAAACGTGTGTCATATATATATGTGTGTGTGTGTGTGTGTGTGTGTGTGTGTGTGTGTGTGTGTGTGTGTGTGTGTGTTGACCTTGCTTGCTCCAGGCAGGAGGTGGAGCTTCACATATGGGTCAGCGAGTCCGTTAGAGTCCATGGCCTTTAGTCCCTACACACACACACACACACACACACACACACACACACACACACGCCGGGAGCTGTGTTAAGCAACATCCGCTAGAGAGAGGGAGAGAGAGACAGAGAGAGAGAGAGAGAGAGAGGGAGGGAGGAGTGTGTGTGTGTGTGTGTGTGTGTGTGTGTGTGTGTGTGTGTGTGTGTGTGTGTGTGTGTGTTCTACCTTTGCCTTATGGATAGTGCAGTGCAGGCAGTTGTTCTCCTGATCAAACAGCAGGCTGAACTCCAGAGTGCCCAGGTATGCTGTCAACACACACACACACACACACACACACACACACACACACACACACACACACACACACACAGGTTAGAGAAAGCAGAGCAATGCTGCTGTTGGCAGTTGGTCGTCAGGTGTTGATTAATTCTCTCTAACAGCAGCTCTGACATTAGTGCAGGTTTATATTAATGCCCTCGTTCTAACACGTCCTCGTTTCCATAGTAACAGCTCATTCACAGGGGCGTGTCCAGCGGATTCTCCACTGATAACAAACAGATTTTTAAAACTGTGTAATCGTTGGAATGCTGAAGTTTTCTGAAGTAAGGAGATGTTTATGTCACGCTGATGGAAGAGTCTCCAGTGTCAGCGCTCTGTAACACTCAGAGGTGGAGTTTAATATTTGCAGGGCGGGGGCTGGTGAGGGGACGACGGTTTACAGCTGTGTTTAAACCAGTTGTGTTAAAAATAAACATTAAAAGGAACTTTCTATTTGATTATTTCAGATTTATGATCTTTAGAATGTTTTCAGTGGGAAATAATTGGAACAGATTATTACTCATTATAATGAACTAAATATCCTTTATAAAGACAGTTACAACTGCCCTCAAAATATTATCTCATGGCCTTGGAACATTATCTCAGTCTCAATATATTATCTCGTTGTCTCTAAGTATTATCTTGTGGCCTCAAAATATTATCTCATACCCTCAGTATAGTATCATGTGACCTCAGGGTATTATCTCATTGCCTTGAAATGTTATCTCATACCCTCAGTATATTATCTTGTGACCTCAGGGTATTATCTCATAGTCTCAGTGCATTATCTTGTTGCTTTAAATATATCTCAGTCTTAAATTATTATCTCATTGCCTCTGAGTACTATCTTGTGGCCTCCCCTGTGGTTGATGTTATGGTCGACTAGTTTAGCCTGAATTTCACTCGGCTCCTTGGGCAAGGTCGTCTTCCTTCTCTTCCTCGTTCCTCTATTTCTGTCTGGACCTCTGCACTGTCCTCTTCCTCCGTAAGCAACACAAACCTTTTTATTCATTTATGTGTTCAGTTCCAGTTCCTTCTTTTGCAGCCAATTCATAAAATAAATTAGAGATCTATAGCTGTCTGAGCCCAGGCTTCTTTTCACCTCTCTCTCTCTCTCTCTCTCTCTCTCTCATCACTGCTCCCTTGTTGTTTTTCACTAAACAGATATTAAAGATTTTCATTAAACATCATTTATATTTTCTTGAGGTTTCACTGTTGGATCCTTTCCTAATCTTCAGAGCTGATCAATGATACAACATTTTTGTCAAACTGTCTCGTGGTTTCCACTTAAAACCTGGTTTATTCTCCTTCCTTAAAATCTTTCATTTTCAGAAGGTCTGCAAATAATTTCTGTCTAAATGCACCATTCAGCTTCACACTGTGTGTCCAGTAGTGTGGTAGGAAGGTGATGTGTCCTTTCTAATACTACTTCCTGTTTACTACTCTGCTCACAAAACCTCCACTGAGGACAGAACTTCCAAGAACCTTCAAAGAACCTCCAAAAAACATTTTCTCCAAAGCCATGAGCATGAACTGAATGGTCCAGGAACAATCTCAGATGATGATATCTTTTAATCTTTTATTTTATTATTTTAATTAGTGGGTTAATGTTAGCTTTTTTAAAAAATAAAGAGTTACCTAGGTATTAACAGTGTAACCATGGCAACCTTTCCATTATTATTGTCATGTAGTGATTTGTGGATTGTGAGGTTCAACAAATAATAAATCCCGTCACTCACTGTCATCATCATCGGAGTCGACGCCCTCTCGCTCTTCTCCATCCTCCTGTCTCTCCTCGTCTCTCTCTCTGTCTGTCTCTCGGGTCCGGGTGACAGGTTTTTCCCTGGGCGGAGGGGGTGTGGTTGGAAAGGCATGGTAGCGTGGGAAGAAGTCGGACAGGTTGGGGATGGGCAGGATGGGACCGGGACAAACGTTAATGGCGAAGTGCTCCTGCATGGAGATCTTCACTGGAGAAGGGGGAGGGGGGCCGGAGGGCGGGGACACAGACAAGGGGGATGGGGACGTGGAGGAGGAGGAGGACGGTGGGGGGAGGGTTAGATGAGAGGAAGGCCCACCTCCTGATGGGAAGTGGGAGTGGCTGGGAGGAGCTTTGGGCACATTCATCTGGACCAACACACAGGAAGGACTGGCGAGAGAGAGAGAGAGAGAGAGAGAGAATAAAAAATTCTCATGAACACATTTCACATTTGCATGCTTTACATCAAGGGCGGCACGGTGGTGTAGTGGTTAGCGCTGTCGCCTCACAGCAAGAAGGTCTGGGTTCGAGCCCCGGGGCCGGCGAGGGCCTTTCTGTGCGGAGTTTGCATGTTCTCCCCGTGTCCGCGTGGGTTTCCTCCGGGTGCTCCGGTTTCCCCCACAGTCCAAAGACATGCAGGTTAGGTTAACTGGTGACTCTAAATTGAGCGTAGGTGTGAATGTGAGTGTGAATGGTTGTCTGTGTCTATGTGTCAGCCCTGTGATGACCTGGCGACTTGTCCAGGGTGAACCCCGCCTTTCGCCCGTAGTCAGCTGGGATAGGATCCAGCTCGCCTGCGACCCTGTAGAACAGGATAAAGCGGCTACAGATAATGAGATGAGATGAGATGTTTTACATCATGGATGTTTTCTAGAACATTTCTGAGAACCAGCAACTATTAGGGGTGGAGCTTATCATACTTCACATCACTGATTGAGTAGATTCATGGTTTATGAAATAAAGTGCTGTTTTTAAAACTGTTTAGCTAACAAGCTAATGCGATAGAGAGAATGAGAGCGAGAGCAAGAGAGAGAGGACAGCTGTAACAGGACAGAAATATCAGTTTTTCGATTTTTATCAATATTTCCTGATAATCCTTTCACTAGCTCCACCTGTTATTTATAGGTGGTAAGGGGCGGGGCTTACTGAAGGTTTTAATTAATTTATGCTCCATTATCATGTGTTATGTAGCTTGTTGTCGCTGTGTTGGACGAGCAGGCGTGGAGTTTTCACTGAGCTGCCCGGAGATCAGCAGCTTCACTAGCTAGTGATTTACATCAATATCTCAGTGATAATTCCATTATATCTGATTTCATTGATAAATTTCACATAAATAATGCAGATAGATAGATGATAGATGACTTTTTTATGGACAGATAACACTTGATATCTCATCTCATCTCATTATCTGTAGCCGCTTTATCCTGTTCTACAGGGTCGCAGGCGAGCTGGATCCTATCCCAGCTGACTACGGGCGAAAGGCGGGGTTCACCCTGGACAAGTCGCCAGGTCATCACAGGGCTGACACATAGACACAGACAACCATTCACACTCACATTCACACCTACGCTCAATTTAGAGTCACCAGTTAACCTAACCTGCATGTCTTTGGACTGTGGGGGAAACCGGAGCACCCGGAGGAAACCCACGCGGACACGGGGAGAACATGCAAACTCCGCACAGAAAGGCCCTCGCCGGCCACGGGGCTCGAACCCGGACCTTCTTGCTGTGAGGCGACAGCGCTAACCACTACACCACCGTGCCACCCTAACACTTGATATCTTATAGATAATATACACGTGGCTCTCAGTTCACCAAAATGAAATAAATGACAATACGTCATTTATCAATCACTACGTCTGATCATTGCCTTATTTTTGTATTACACTACCTATTTTGCATTACATTTACCTTTATTTTGTACTACACTGGGTGTTTTTGTTTTTGCTGCTTTTGCTTTCTTTGCTTTTATTTTTGCACTATATCGCCTTTACTTTGTATTATTTCTTCCACCTATTTATTTATTTGTAATTGGCATTCATGGTGGACAGCAAACTAATAATTTCATTGTGCAAGTGGACATGTCCTTACTGTGCATATGATAATAAACACTTTGAACTTTGAATAGTAATAGGAAGAAAAATTATTTACAAATTATTTACACTGATGCAGAGTTTTGACGGAAAAACCGTCCTGATGGCGCTTGTGAACGCCACAAGAGCTTTGCATTGCTTTACTTCCTGAGGAAGTGAATTCCACAGTTTTGCAGCACTGAACACAAATGTTTCATCACCGAAAGAACGATTAAAAACACGGTAGGATAATGTTCGTGTTCACATGTCAAGTTTTCCTTCCACGGACCTCCACCAGGTTGACAAACCTTTTCCTGAGGTGTTCAGGAGCAAAACCATTCACAGGCTTGAACACTAAGATGCATTCCATGCATTTTACTTGATTATGGAATGATATCAAGTTCCTTAAAAAGGCTTTCGGATGGATGATCCCATGCCACACCCATGATGATTCTCGCAGCACACTTCTGGAGCATAAGCACAGCATCCGCATGTTTCTTGAAGGTCTCCCCCCAGACGGTTGGACCACAGTCCATGATGGGCTGGATCAGGGTGTCGGAGCAGGTTTTCCTGGCTCTTAACGAAATAAATTTCTTGGAACGCTTCAAAAGACCACGCCTTTTTGTGATTTTCTTAGTCACATACTTCACATGGTTGTCCCATGATAAAGTATTATCGAAATACAAGCCAAGGAGTTTAGATGAAGAACCTGTTTCAATGGGACTTTCATCGAGCCTAACTTGCAGTGCCTTGTTATCCATTAACACGTAAAAATAACCAACTGATCTAAAGAGCAAACTTATAACACAGGCTGTGAAATCTCATGCACTTTGTGTGGTTTCGCTCATATATAATCATCATCTCAGCTCATTTCTCTGATCTGAGATGCAAGTAGCCTGGATAAAGTGTGCGTTTAATTTGTTTTTTGGTTTTTGTTTATGAATTATAAATGCATTGCATGTTTAATGACACCTGAACTCTCTAATTAACAGTTACAGCACACAAAGTTCCACACTGAGGGGAAAAAAAAAAAAGAGATCAGTCCTTCACTCTCATTGGTTGGCTCCACTTTGCTTTGATTCTCATTTACATAAAGTGCATTGCTTGCTCCACCCACTTCTCTGCCCCTCCTCCTGTCACTGTGGATCATCTTTATTTCTGACCACAAAAACAGAAACTCAGAGAATATAAATGATCAGAACGTGTTTTGTATAAATAACTCCAGGTGGTATTTATTCTATCTGAACAGACGTGTGAGTGAGGAGAGCATTACATCCTTTTTATTGTCTCCAAGTTTAAATCACAGAATAATAACTTATAGACAACGGTTAAAAGGATGTGTCAGGTTTAGGGAAGTTATTGCATTCCAACATACATGTAATGGTCACGTGACCTACTTGTGACCGAGTGTAACTTGTGTGGCCACGCCCCCTACAATGTAATGGCGTGGAATTGTTACTGTGATGATGTTATGTGTATCTCAAAGCACACACCCATCTGTGATTTACTCTGATTGGGCGTATCCCAAGTGAGCTGATGAGCATCACAGCTGCGAAGCTGCGATTGGCCACTGTTTATGGGCGGGGCTTACTGAAGGTTTTAATTAATTTCTGCCCCATTATCATGTTTTCCTCTAAAGCAGCCTGTGGACCTGTACACTGAACTCATGACCCCATCCTTTTATCAGCCAGCCAATCAGCAACCAACCAATTAACATATTCATTATTCAAACATTAGCATATTCATTCTGCTTCATGACAGTCTCACACACACACACACACACACACGGTCATACACACTGACACGTCATCGGTCCAAACCTCACACATGCCACTGATTCTTTCTCTCTCTCTCTCTCTCTCTCTCTCTCTCTCTCTCTCTCTCTCTCTCTCTCACACACACACACACACACACACACACACACACTAAATATCCTCACTGATGAACACACACATGAACACATGTCACATATACACTCAGTCTCACACTCAGGCATGTGGACTATCATGCATGGGCTGAGATCTCACACACACACACACACACACACACACACACACACACACACACACAAAATAATGTGTAATAAAACCTACAGATGTATGTAAACACACACACACGCACAAAGCATCCTCACTGATGTACACACATGTGAACACGAGAAATTTAAATAATTTAAAATGGAATGTAATCGATCTCACACACACACACACACACACACACACACACACACACACACACACACACACACACACACACACACTCACCCATTTGCAGTCTTCATCTGTCCCGATGTTCCATCTCGTCCTCTGTCTCACACACACTGAACACACTCCACCGCTGCCTGGAGTCAATATACATCCCCTACACACACTCTCTCTCTCTCTCTCTCTCTCTCTCTCTCTCGCTCGCTCGCTCACTCGCTTGCTATCCCTCACTCTCTTTTCCTTCTCTTATCTCACCTCAACACACTTTGTCCCTCATCCCTCTCTCTCTTGTCTTGCTTCTCTTTACATTCTCATCAATTCTCTCTCTCTCTCTCTCTCTCTCTCTCCCTCTCTCCCTCTCTCTCTGCTGTAGTGTATTTTTGTATTTTTTGGTAAATGGTGTGTGAATGCTACATATCACGCTCACTGATCTGTCACTCTCCTCCTTACACCTCTGAGACACAACAGAAAAAAATGAGCAACAGAGAGAGAGAGACAGAGAGAGGAACAGAGAGAGAGACAGAGAGAGGGACAGAGAGAGGAACAGAGAGAGAGACAGAGAGAGGAACAGAGAGAGAGACAGAGAGAGGGACAGAGAGAGGAACAGAGAGAGAGACAGAGAGAGACAGAGAGAGGAACAGAGAGAGGAACAGAGAGAGAGACAGAGAGAGAGACAGAGAGAGAAAATGAAGCAGTAAGTGAATTAGTGAGTGAGAACGATGTTAAAAAGGAAATGTGACTGAAACATGTTAAGGAAATAAATCTCTATAAATGTATAAATTAAGGTCTGAGGGAATGTGGTGTTAAATACAACCCCAATTCCAAAAACGTTTGGACGCTGTGTAATATGTAAATAAAAACAGAATGCGATAATGTGCAAATCATGGAAACCCTATAGTTCATTGCAAATAGTACAAAGACAACATATCACATGCTGAAACTGAGAAATTGTATTATTTTTTGAAAAATGTTTGCTCATTTTTAATTTGATATCGGCAACACATTTCAGAAAAGTTGGGACAGGGGCGTGTTTACCGCTGTGTCACATCACCTCTACTTTTAACAACACTCTGTAAACGTTTGGGAACTGAGGAGACCAACTGCTGTAGTTTTGAAAGAGAAATGTCGTCCCATTCTTGCCTGATTATGGGATTTCTGCTGCTCAACAGTTTAGCGTCTCCTTTGTCGTATTTTGTGCTTCATAATGCACCAAATGTTTTAAATAGGAGAAAGGGCTGGACTGCAGCAGACCAGTTTAGCACCCCGACTCTTTTACTATGGAGCCATGCAGTTGTAATACGTGCAGAAAGCAATTTGGCGTTGTCTTGCTGAAAGAAGGAAGGCCTTCACTGAAAAAGATTTTGTCTGGATGGCAGCATGTTGCTCTGAAACATGTTTATACCATTCAGCATTAATGATGCCATCCCAGATGTACAAGCTACCCATGTCATGTACACTAACGCCCCCTCATACCATCACAGACGCTGAATGCTTTTGAGCTGTGCACTGATAACAAGCCGGATGGTCCCTCTCCTCTTTAGCCTGGAGGACGTGGTGTCCATGATTTCTAAAAAGAATTTCTACTTTTGGTTTGTCAGACCTCGGGACAGTTTTCCACTTCGCCTCAGTCCATCGTAAAAGAGCTCGGGCGCAGAGAAGGGGGCGGGGTTTCTGGATATTGTTTATATCTGGTTTTAACTTGCGTTTGTGGATGCAGTAATGAAGTGTTTTCACAGACGATGGTTTTCTGAAGTGTTCCTGAGCCCATACAGTGATTTCCACAACAGACACGTGTCTGCTTTTAATGCAGTGTCTCCTGAGGGTCTGAAGATCACAGGGATCCAGTGTCAGTTTTCAGCCTTGTCTCTCGCATACAGAGATTTCTCCAGATTCTCTGAATCTTTTAATGATATTATGGACCATAGATGATGTGATCCACAAATTCTGTGCAGTTTTACATTGAGGAACGTTATTCTTAAATTGTTGCACTGTTTGCCCACGCAGTCTTTCACAGATCAGTGAACCCCGCCCCATCTTTACTTCTGAGAGACTCCGCCTCTCTGGGATGCTCTTTTTATACCCAATCATCTTACTGACCTGTTGACAATTAACCTAATTAGGCTTTTTTTTTAGCATTACAGCTTTTTCAGTCTTTTGTTGGCCCTGTCCCAACTTTTCTGAAACGTGTTGCTGACATCAAATTCAAAATGAGCAAATATTTTTCAAAAAAACAATAAATTTCTCAGTTTCAACGTTTGATATGTTGTCTTTGTACTACTTTCAATGAAATATCAGGTTTCCATGATTTGCAAATCTTCACATTCTGTTTTTTTTAAATTTATGTTTTACACAGTGTCCCAACTTTTTTTGGAATTGGGATTGTATAAAAAATGTGCTCATATTAAATATACAACAAAATTTAAACAAAAAAAAAAAAAACAGACATAACTCATAAGTCACTCAACAACAGCCGATCACACCGGACTGAAACTGTCCTAATGGGCGTGGTCTAATGTGCCTGCTTGATTGACAGCTCACTGTCTGAGACTTTAACGTCACTCAAGCAAATGAACACAAGTTCTTTGCTGCTATGTTAGCTTTCATTCGCTACGTCAAGTGTTTCATGCTTCGTAGCTTTACATTCTAGTTGGCTTTTGCTTACTCAGTTTACGTTCATTCACTTATTTCAACATTAGCTTCCACTCGCTAAAGTTAACTTTCCTTCAGTGGGTTAGTTTTCACACACTACATTAGATTTCACTTGCACAATTAGCCCTCCGTCATTCCGTCAGGTTTTTTTCTTCAAGTTAACTTCTGTAGTTGTCTTTCACTTGTAGTTTTAACTCTTGCTAGTTATATTTCTGTTTTCTCGGGCTTTAATTAACAAACACTTGAAACTTATTTAAAAAGCCTTTCAGCAGGTTTTTCCTCCATTATTGATTTATAAAGGAATAAAATTTGGTTCTGTGCAGAATATCAATACTTCACCCTGAGAATAAAAGAATCACCCAAGCACTACAGTCACAAAGCACTGCCTCAGCACCGAGAAGTTCGGCTCTGGAGTTTCAGCCTGACAGGAAACTTTTCCAACCCGTCTCTGGAGAGAAGCTCATCTCATGCTGGCTCAGGAGTTCTGCTTTAGCACACTGCATCATGGGAACTGGATACTGTGTCTAAAATGTTCTCTCAACAACACACAGAAATACAGCCAGAATCAATACCATGCCTCAGACATCAAGTTTTAAAGTATCGAACCAAGCCACACGTAAAAGCTGTTTATGGACTGAAGACTCCAAGTGATGAAGTGGTTCAGGTGTTATTTTTGTCCCGTTCTTCCTGTAAACAGGTCTTAAGGTGTGAAACAGTTCAGGGTCATCATTATTATATTTATCATTTCTAAATTCTCCACACATTCTCTATTGGGGTCAGAGGGGACACGCCCTCTTCTTACACAGCCACGCCTTTGTAATGTGAGCAGAATGTGGGTTTGCATTGTCTTGTTGGAATCTCCCTGGAAAAGACGTCGTCTTCAAGGCAGCAGATGTTGCTTCAAAATCTCAGTGGACTTTTCTGCATTAATGCTCCATCACAGAAGTGTAAGTTACCTTTGCCAAGGGCACTGACCCAACACCATACCATGACACCCTGGCTTTTGGACTCGTTCCTGTAACAGTCTGGATGGTCCTTTTCCTCTTCAGAGCACACGGCATCCATTTCTTCCAAAAAAGACCTGGAATACTGATCCGTCTGACCACAATACCCGTTTCCACTGTGCGTTGGTCCATCCCACAGCCCACGTGGTTCTATCAGCTGTAGATGAATGACGGTTCTTGATGCGGTGCTGTTTAAGGAATCCGAGATCATGGGTGTTCAGATTAGGCTTGAGCCCTTTACACACCAAAATTCCTCCAGAGTCCTTGAATTGTTTAATGATATTATGCACTGTAGAGGGTGATGAGCGGCAGATAAGGGAACAAGTGTTTATTTTATCGCTGCTCTAATGTGAGAACAGAAACTAACTCGTTTCACCAACGTTCCAAAGCACAATGTGTCATTTATTAATAAATTAAAAATTTGAATCATTGGCAAATTCTCACCTGTGTCTAATTACTGGAATTCTATTTAATTGTGTCTCTGTGTTTGCAGAGCCAGCAGGGGAGAGAGAGAGATAGAGAGAGAGAGAGAGCGCACTGGGGTGGGTTTCCCAAAAGCCTCTTAACGCTAAGAGCATCTTAATAAGGAGAGAGAGTGTTCATTGTGTTGCTCGCTCAACCATTTAATGATGATCTTTGTTCTGCGATGCTTTTGGGAAACTCAGGCCTGAGCAATACAGAGCCGTGTGTGTGTGTGTGTGTGTGTGTGTGTGTGTGTGTGTGTGTGTGTGTGTGTGTGTGTGTGTGTTTAGTTAGATAAAATCACTTAAAAGTGAAAGTGACCAAAAATAAAACACACCTTTGGGTTGTTGCAAACCATCTCCCTAGACCCATTAGCAGGTTACAGCAGTATGACGTGTTGTTCTTTGTCATATGTGGCGAATTGCTGTGGTGTGAGATCAATAAAACCCAGCAGTCTGAACTGGTTTGTCCCTCTGGAGAACCATTTATCAGGAAAATGTTCCGAGTGAATGATGAAGGAGAATGTTCTAACAGCTTTAGAAAGCTATAATCAATAACTTTCCAAAGAACCCCTGAAGGAACCTTTTTTTCTGAAAACATGAAGTTTGAGATACACATCTAATGTACCTGAAACTTCACACATCTTTAGAAAAAAGGTTTCATTGAGCAGTCTAAACCATTCTTATGTTGATTCCTCTAGAAGGTTTTACCACAGATGGTTTCCAAAAAAAGAGAGAAAGAAAAAATGTTTTATAAAAGTGTTAAATAAAGGCAGGATATTTAAAGGATTTTATCTAAAAGAGTACAGCTGGGGGGCGGCACGGTGGTGTAGTGGTTAGCGCTGTCGCCTCACAGCAAGAAGGTCCGGGTTCGAGCCCCGTGGCCGGCGAGGGCCTTTCTGTGCAGAGTTTGCATGTTCTCCCCGTGTCCGCGTGGGTTTCCTCCGGGTGCTCCGGTTTCCCCCACAGTCCAAAGACATGCAGGTTAGGTTAACTGGTGACTCTAAATTGAGCGTAGGTGTGAATGTGAGTGTGAATGGTTGTCTGTGTCTATGTGTCAGCCCTGTGATGACCTGGCGACTTGTCCAGGGTGAACCCCGCCTTTCACCCGTAGTCAGCTGGGATAGGATCCAGCTCGCCTGCGACCCTGTAGAACAGGATAAAGCGGCTACAGATAATGAGATGAGATGAGATGAGATGAGATGAGCTGAGATGAGATGAGAGTACAGCTGGACTTACCTTCTCCTTCACAGAGAGCTACCAATCTCATGAGAAGGTTTTTTGGGTTCTTCAGCTGGATGATCAAAGATCTCTGTGGAGGGGTTTTATCTACTGATGATGATGATGTTAATGGTGATGATGATGGTGATGAAGATGGTGGTGGTGTTAATGGTGGTGGTGATGATGGTGGTGGTGGTGATGATGATGTTAATGGTCTTGGTGATAAAAAATAAAATAGAATATTTAAAAGTAATACATCTCATCTCATTATCTGTAGCCGCTTTATCCTGTTCTACAGGGTCGCAGGCGAGCTGGAGCCTATCCCAGCTGACTACGGGCGAAAGGCGGGGTTCACCCTGGACAAGTCGCCAGGTCATCACAGGGCTGACACATAGACACAGACAACCATTCACACTCACATTCACACCTACGCTCAATTTAGAGTCACCAGTTAACCTAACCTGCATGTCTTTGGACTGTGGGGGAAACCGGAGCACCCGGAGGAAACCCACGCGGACACGGGGAGAACATGCAAACTCCGCACAGAAAGGCCCTCGCCGGCCACGGGGCTCAAACCCAGACCTTCTTGCTGTGAGGTGACAGTGCTAACCACTACACCACCGTGCTGCCAGTAATACATTTTAAACATTTTAAATAAAACTAAAGTTATAAACTAAAATCAAATAGAAATGAACAAAATAAGCAAGAACAGAAATAAAAACATCAGTGTTGTTGTACTGAATGGATTGTTATTTGTATTATTCTGTAACCTATGGATTAACGGTGAAAGTGAATTGATCTAAATGATGTATAATAATCGTATATGACTCATATCACAGCACAGCCCCCGCTGGTGCTTCAGGAACCCATTAGCATATGAACAGAGACGCAGCAGCGCTGATTTATTTACGCGTGTGTGAGTGTGTGTGAGTCAGTTCATGTACGTCAGTGTATGAAGGTGTGCCTGAGGGAAACAGAAGGTTGTGTAACAGTATGTTGTAATGTGTGTGTGTGTGTGTGTGTGTGTGTGTGTGTGTGTGTGTGTGTGTGTGTGTGTGTGTTATAAATGTGTGGATGGAGCAGTGAGGTGCAGTTCATCTTGCTGAGGTGTAAAATCAGATATGGACAGTTTTCCAAAGCAGTGCAAGATATTCTGATTACACAAACACAGCATGAAGGAATGACAGAGAGAGAAGAAATGAAGCTTTTAAAAAAACAACAAATAAAATAATAAATGGATGAAGTGAAGGAGAAGGAGGAGTTTTTAAAAGACAACCCACATGTACATCCATTTGGGGGCGGAAACTTTTACATAATCAGATGTAGGAGTTTCCGAATGTGCAGAAAAGTCTAAAATATTCCTGATGTGGACGGATGAACACACACACACACACACACACACACACACACACACACACACACACACACACTGGTGTGATGAGGCAGAGTTATTGCTGCCCTCCTGAGCCTGATTATTTTCCTGTAACAGCTCGTCCCTGAGCACTTTATTCCTTTTACTCTACATCAATTTTCCAATTTTATTTTTATAAAGAATGATGTACATTTTATCTGATTATAGTTACAGGTAGTGTTGTGTTGTGTTGTATTTTATTCCTTTGCTCCTGATCATGTTGTGGATCATCTGCAAAACAAATAAATAAAATAGAGAACAAAACAGTTATGCCTTTAAATATATATAAAATATATATACAGTCCTGTATAAAAGTCTGAGGCACATGTAAAGAAATGCTGCCGACCAAAAATGGCTTAAAAATAATGAAATGAAATGTTTCAACATTAAAAAATAAAATACTATAAACAGTAATCAGTGAGATAAAGTCAGTATTTGGTGTGAGACGACCCTCGTCTCGTCTCGTCTCGTCTTCTTCCACTTATCCGGGACCGGGTCGCGGAGGCAGCAGTCTAAGCATGGAAGCCCAAACTTCCCTTTCCCCAGACACCTCGGCCAGCTCCTCGGGAAGAACACCGAGGCGTTCCCAGGCCAGCCGAGAGACATAGTCCCTCCAGCGTGTCCTGGGTCTTCCCCGGGGCCTCCTCCCGGGGGGACAGGCCTGGAACACCTCCCCAGGGAGGCGTCCAGGAGGAGGTAGCTTTCTTTTTTTTAAAGCAAAGGGTGAGACAACCCTTTGCTTTAAAAAATAAATAAATAAATAAATAAATAAATAAAATCTCCGTCTCAGGTCCAGTGAGTGCAGTTTTATGTGGAAATGATCTGTAGGTTTTCCTGAGCATCTTACAGAACCAGCCACAGTTCTTCTGGACACTTTGACTGTCACACTCACTTCTTCATTTTACACCAAAACCCAGCAGCCTTCATTCTGCTTTCTTTTTTCATCTGAAAAGTGTCTCTTATGGAATATACTGATCAGACATTTACAAACTTTTTTTCTGTAACATTTAATTTTGTGCTGGAAAAACAAACAAACATTTGGACTCTAAAATGTTTTTGTAAT
The DNA here is from genome assembly GCF_027579695.1 of Neoarius graeffei. Classification (NCBI taxonomy): domain Eukaryota; kingdom Metazoa; phylum Chordata; class Actinopteri; order Siluriformes; family Ariidae; genus Neoarius; species Neoarius graeffei. The sequence goes on from NC_083578.1 coordinate 91,792,332, forward strand.
GTTTTGACTCGATAATGTAGAAGTCATAAAATAAAAATCTAGAACAAAGTTTGTATGGAAAAAAGTAGGGGGCTAAGACTTTTGCACAGTACTGTATTTTACTAAACAGCAGAATATTTTGTGGTATTCGATTAAACCATGTTGTGATGATTTATTGTGTCCTAAATACACAAACATGTACACACACACACACACACACACACACACACACACACACACACACACACAGTGAAAGAGTGTGTGCTTCCTGCAGGAATAATAATGTGTCCTGCTCCATTAGCGCAGCAGATTGTTCAATAGCAGCGCACAGAGAGAGCGGCTCTGTTTACACACACACAGTTAATTTCACTGCTGAGCCTCATGTAATGACCGACGTGCTGTGTCCTTCATTTGCCCTTGCTTGCTGAGAAGGCCTGCTTCTGTCCACACACACACAGTACGTGCGATACACACTGACACAAGTCTAGACTAGAAAGCTTACACAGCTCAGTTCAGCCTGGAATTCAACACATATTTGTATGTTTCTCTCTGAAGACTCTCATTTTTCTTCTCTCTCTCTCTCTCTCTCTCTCTCTCTCAATGAGAAACGGTAAAGAAGTGTAAACTCCTCTGTCCTTAAAGCCCCAGCTTCCCCTCTGACTGTTACACAGCACTCACACTGGAGACTCCTTCCAGAAACGTTTTACACACACACACACACACACACACACACACACACACACACACACACACACACACACATTTCTCTTTACATTAAGGAAACTTTTAAATCAATTTATCATCAGTAGAGCGTCCGCTGGACACGCCCCTGTGAATGATACGTTACTATAGAAACCGTAACATATCAGAATGAGCACATTAATATAAAGCTGCACTACTGTCAGAGCTGCTGTTAGGGAGAATTAATCAACACCTGATGACCAATCAGAGTCCAGAATTGTGTGTGTGCGAACCTTCACTGGGCAAATGACCCAGTTTCTCTCTCTCTGTCTTTCATATTTGCCTCTTTTGCTATTTTCTTACATGATGGATGGTGACGTGTCACTGATGAATACCACGACCTCACCATCTCTCTCTCTCATCTTTCATGTTTCCTCTCGTCTCATTATATTGCCATGTTTTGTTCTTTTTTCATCCTCGCTACTTCCCATGCAGCACGCTCTCTCTCTCTCTCTCTCTCTCTCTCTCTCTCTCTCTCTCTCTCTCAGGTGTACCTGCTTTGCTCCCATCAGCGTACTTACACAATTAAATGAAGAGACGGAGTGTGTCAGAGTTTTGCTCCAGGGTATGGATGAATGAAGGTGACTCAGGAACAAGACAGAGAGAGAGAGAGAGAGAGAGAGAGAGAGACATGAAAAGAGAACAAGGGTAGATGGATATCAGCAGAATGACTCTTGGGTTTTCACCCACATGACAGACAGATGGGTAAACGGGCCGAGAGAGATACAGAGGGATAAAAGACAATGGACACACAGAGAGATACAGAGACAGAGAAAGTGTTGACTTTGTCCTTAATTGTTAAAGAGGAAGAGGAAATAGTTGATGAAGTTGAGAAAAGACGTTACTTTATGTTCTTGCTGAGGCAGAAGCTCTGATGATGTCATCAGGAGGATGAGGACAAGATAACGCACAGGAGTAATGCACATAATCTGTACATCTCTCTGAACATATATAACAAGGTCATAATATTCTCTATATTTCTGTGTGTGTGTGTGTGTGTGTGTGTGTGTGTGTGTGTGTGTGTGTGCGTGCGCGCATGTATTTAGCCCATAACGGCCCTCATTTATTGCACTGCATATGATAATTATAATAATGTATTAGTAAATCATTGACAGGAGCGCGAGTGGCTGAGCTGCATTACTGGAAGATTTAGTGCCTGCAGTGGAGGAGGTTCTAGTTTCTAACACACAAAACAAAACAAAACCCCTCTGTAACTGTCCAGAACCCACTTCACCTCCACCCCAGCACCAAAACACCATACAAATATAAAATTATATCCATAAATCAACCTCCTCAGCCCCGTTGGACCGCTGTGGTCATGTGGTATGAAACGAGTAAACAAATGCTGACACCCCTCGTGTGTTTGTATGAATTATTATCTGTGTTCATGAACTACAAACTCTGAGATGGAGCTCAAGATGGGACTTTACTGCACAGCTTATGGCTGCGATAACAATTCATCTGATAGTCGGCCATCATTTCATTCTTTTCTGTGTGACAAAAGACTTCAGGAGGCAGGAAATTATTAAATTTACAAATAAATTAAGGGCGGCACGGTGGTGTAGTGGTTAGCGCTGTCGCCTCACAGCAAGAAGGTCCTGGGTTCGAGCCCCGTGGCCGGCGAGGGCCTTTCTGTGTGGAGTTTGCATGTTCTCCCCGTGTCCGCGTGGGTTTCCTCCGGGTGCTCCGGTTTCCCCCACAGTCCAAAGACATGCAGGTTAGGTTAACTGGTGACTCTAAATTGAGCGTAGGTGTGAATGTGAGTGTGAATGGTTGTCTGTGTCTATGTGTCAGCCCTGTGATGACCTGGCGACTTGTCCAGGGTGAACCCCGCCTTTCGCCCGTAGTCAGCTGGGATAGGATCCAGCTCGCCCGCGACCCTGTAGAACAGGATAAAGCGGCTACAGATAATGAGATGAGATGAGATTTATAACTATACCTTATAAACTAGTAATAGATCATGAACAAGCTATTAGTGAATTACTTACTAATGACTTGCTAAGTATCAGTTAATAGTTTATATATGTTATTGGAACGTTATTCTAAAGTTGCAACTATTACTCATTTATTAACTGTTAGTAAATGAGGAATAGTTGCAACTTTAGAATAACGTCCCAATAACATACATAAGCTAATAACTAATACTTAACTAATATATTAACTCACACTTTACAGATCAGTTGTTAATAGTTTGTTAACCAGCTACTAATCCCAGTGAAACTTTGTAGAACAGCAAATGGGTGGAACAAGTTCAAGGTACAGAAATTTGATGTGATATTTAAAATACCAAATTTTTGTACCTCAGCCTTGTTCCACCCATAGGCTTTTCTGTGTACTGTATTTTACCAAAGACACACCACAGATGAAATGTTGAACATTGTGTTTAATGTATAGAAACACACATACTGAGCCATCACATGGCAGAACAGCAGTATACAACAGCATACAAACCCATGAGGTTTGGGCACTTTCTGTGCTAAACACTGGATAAACAGAATTTCAGGGACATTTAATGTCCATACTTCACAGCAATGTCATGGATTATCCGTCCTAATGGCCCTTTGCGATGCTTACGGGCAAGCCACTCATGCCATTCAATAACTCTGAGATGGTCTACCAGTAACTCCTCTGTACGATTCCCCCTGAGTCTCCACACATTTTCCTTCACCGTTCTCCAGGCCCTCTCTATGTGCTGAGTATGTGCACCTGTCTGGGAATCGACATATGACACACTGTGATTGACAGTGAAATGGGTGTAACCTAGCTGAGGTAAAGCATTGCGATAAGCCCGCCACTCATCACTTATTACTGTAGATCCCACTTTAACATGGTGAGCTATAAGTGGCACCAGATCTCTCCTTCTTCTTCTCTCGACTAAGCGAAGAACAGGCTTTGCATGTCTTCTCCCTCTCCGGTTCACACCTAGCATCCCAAACACCCACTTCTTCCTCTTCCAGCCACCAGCCATTCGTCCCCATCCGTACTGTTGAAAACATAAAATATTAGGAATTATCTTCTTTAAACAAAATGAATAATCTGTCATTCAATGGTAATGTGCATTACTATCTTGATAATAGTGCTTGCTGCTTGCCTTTCTTTTGTGTCTGAAGTGGCTCTCATCAATGGTGACAAACTGCTGCCGCCCCCCAATGTACTGGCCTCTTGCTTGCTGATATCTGTCCATCGCAGTCGAGCACACATCTCGCAGCTTTTCAGCCATCTTGGACAGGGTTGCTGAGCTTCCAGAGATGTCATCATTGATCATGTCCACTTGACGTAGACGCAGGCCTTGTGCAAATCTGATAGAACAAGGCAAATAATTATTACACCACAGTTCTTTTGATCTTTTTGGTTTGATACACAAACTTTGCATCTACTGCACCCCAGGATATGGCAACTGTCCACTACTGTGTAGACAAAAACAGCAATAACGATGGAAAATATGTTTTCTGGTATTTTCTACAGAGCGCTGTCAATACATTTGGGACTAATAATACTGTAGGACATTTGTAAAATCCTATTCTAATATTAATTGCCAGAGCCTATAGATTGAGAGAGCCAATTACTGTTGAGCTTCAAGAGGCAGGGTCAGACACTCACGTTGCTCCGCCAGGCCTAATGCTGACCAACACAGCATCCCATAAGTAACAGCAATTAAACATATTTCCATAATTAAGCTGTTAAGAATTCAAGCTGTAAATTACACCTTTTAGCAAAATAAATCATAAAAGTGAAATAACTCCAAGCACCTGTTATCATCATGAGTCTAGAGATCCTCCATAACATAATAATCACAAGCTTTACTACATGGTCTCCAGTTATTGTTTATGACAGCATAGTTATACAGTATTTCTACTGAAATAAACACTTTGCATCATAGACAGACAGACTAAAATCATATGCCTGTGCCATAGCGTACCTGTACAGGGCCGGAGTGGGCCCTGTTTTCAGTCCGGGAGTTTAATTCACATTCAGGCCACTTTGAAATGGAGGAGGAATTTGAGTACATTAAAAAAGATAAAACAAATAACTGTTCTTTCACAATGCTTTTTATTTGGTTTAAATTCAGGTAAACTTCACTTCACTTTAACAATATAGGTTCTCGCGTGCATTTGAACCAATGCTTGTGCATTACATGCCGCATACGCCTCGAAAATAATGGCAAATCAACAATGCTGGGTACTCGGCAACCGGCAGATAAAGCGTGAGGGCGCATTAGGCAACTCAAAAATGGTTAAATGAAATGTAGGCTAAAGCAAGTGTTCGATTCTGCTTAGAATATTGGCATACGCATACACCTCTTCTAAATTATATATTTAACAACAATTATTTAACATCAAATATGACTTCTAGGCCTGTGTGTTCATAACCACAATGTGCGCACGCCTGTGGAAATGCACGGTGTGACAGCGAGATGAAATAGGCTGGATGAGGAAATAACGCGCAACAGCACATTTGGGACCTGTTCATCTAAAATTGTTAATAACTGGGATGTAAAGCAATGTCCGGTTCTTCTTACAATTAAGACATACACCACATCTATACCGTGTAAATTGCGAGATTTCACATGACATCAAAAAGCTGAATTGACATCGCAAACTATCGACACATTATAGGCCTAGCATAGACTGATAAAATCGACAAACAGGGTTATCATACTCCATATCTTTCGTAACCTACCAGCTGGTCTTGAGAACATATCTGTCAATTTGGCACATTTTGCTGCCACCTCCTTCCTTTTTTAAGCTCCGCCCTTTCGGTTCCACCTGGCCTCTTTCTGCCCTCCATCACTGACGCGCGCTGTTTCGCGCCAATGTTGTTTAAGTTCCCCGCAGTACAGAGGAGGAGTCTTGGACCAAACCAACTGCAATAGAGGGGAGGGGAGAATTTCCTTATTTGGTAGCGCCTATTTAATCTGCTGCGATGCTGTCGGCGTCTGGGCTGCCATGTGAAAATGCAGAGTGCAGTTGAATTGATGATTAATGCAAGAATAAGATCAGTGACCAAAATTAGTGAAAATTATTTTCCCCATGCTCCAAGCAGGCCACCATTGATGGTTTGGGCCGGGGATGGTCCCGGCTAAATATAGGGCCACCCCGGCATTGTACCTGTACACAAAGCGCATCCAGTTGAAGAGGGAGACCTTTGACTTACTGACCTCTTCTGTTTCCTCCCTCTGTGGTTATGGTGTTTGCAAACCCTGGAGATATATACAAATAAAGATAAGAATGACACAGGCCAGGGTAGCGGCCAGAGCAGTGATTCTCAAACATTTTCATGTCAAGGACCCCCAAATTAATGTGTATTTGGCCATGGATCCCCATCTGAAAATATTTTGTACCAGGAACCCCCATAAAATTTGTGTTAATATGTTTCAAAAGTGTTGAATTTTTTTCAGTATTTTTTCTGAAAATAGATCTATAAGCTCACAAAGTTTTGACGTGTTGTGATCTTGTAGATTAGTATTAAGTAGTGTAGTGTATAGTGGTGTGTTTATAGAAATTAATGTTAACATGAATTAAGATATATTGGGCACTCTTAATAGCTTACAATTAAATAAATTTCATTTCATGCAATAAAAATAAAACTTACCATATAGTTGTCCACACAAACTGATTCCTTGAATTTCATCTTGTGTTTGCAGTTTTGGCATCTCACCCGTCTTCTTGGAAGCCTTTTCTTCTTTGATTATTTCTCTGTGTCTTCTTTTAGATTTAGTTCTGCCTTCAATAAGCTCTCTGAGCTCAGTGGCTAAACCAGGCATTATTTGGCTACGATATTACAATCTGACTTGATTAGGGCCTGCCTATTTTCTTATCCTCTGTTCTTTCCACACATATCACACAAGCTTCCCGAGTCTCTGTGACTAGCTCCCGCCAGATTACGATGTAGCCAATCATAATTGTATTCACGGGCAGGAGGCGGAGCCATCCAGCCTCCTCCATCATATTGGCTGGTTGTCAACTTGTCAATCACCTCGCATCACCAATGTACTTTGATGAGTGACAACCGGTGACAACCTAGACAGACACGCCCATCCTTCACTCACTCAGCAAATTCTTTATTGGATGGGCAGCTCGCATTAGCATTGATTTAAAAGAATGAATACACGGTCTGGTAAAATGTCCGATACCAGTGTTCCCAGTGGCGATGCGCAAAATACCGAGATAGCTCCAGGAACTGTTGGGAGAAAGAGAAAGAAGTCAACAGCGGGTACTTCCAGTAAAAAGAAAACTACACCTGTGGACCATGCTGTGCACATGGACAACAGCGGTTACGGTAAGCAAGACTGCGTGTTATCTTTTCATTAAAGATGTTTGATCAGGATAACACGGACTGATAGATTTGTACTGCATAATTCAACCGGATTAGTGAAGTGTCCATTGATTAATTTTGTGTGCGCGCGCGTTTAGTCGCTTGCTGAAAATAGAAGATTTAGCCTGTATGAGTTGTAAGACTTGTTGTAGGCCTACATTTAGTAGAATTGTTATTTTCGGAAAGCAACACAGGGTGCATGCAAAGTATTAATCAATGTTGATTGAATGTTACAGCTGTCAAATAAGGGCTGAGCAATATCAATATTGTTAGCATAATAATTGCCTTTTCCTGGTTTTGAAAGCTATTACAGTAAAGTGATGTAATTTTCTGAATTTACTGGACTGGTCTAGCTGGTAAAACTTAGTCTAGAATAACTGAATTGGCTGCAAAATAGTAAAACAAGAATCATCATACTGGTGTGATTGTATGCATCAAAACTTTAATTCAAGGCTTAGGCAAAATATCAAGATCTATATCGTACCATGACATGCCCTAAAAATATCGAGATATTTCAAAAAGGCCATATCGCCCAGCCCTATGTATATATATATATATATATATATATATATATATATATATATATATATATATATATATATATATATATATATGTGCGTATATATGTATATAATGATAGTCTGTACATATCCATTCATATATTCACTGGTGATGGATGATAGTTATACAATTATGTTCACTCATTCAGAGATCCAGTGCAGATATCTAGAGCCAGCTGCTCATTATTTTATTTTACCTTCACCTGGCTTTTATGATTAGAGCTTTTTTAATTCTCTATCCTATCATTCCAGATACTGAGGCAACTGTAGCTCCAACAGCATTTTTACATATTAAGAAGAAGCTGCTTAAGCTCCGTGAGGCCAAGAAGAAGCAGCACACAGTCACAGAAAAAATCAGTGACCTAACGAAGCCAGGCCTAGACATTAAGCATTTACCACTGGTGGCCCATTGGGAACTGAAAAGTTACTGGCCCAAATGGAAAATGTGGTGGCCCGAATGTGCGCGGTACCCGCATTCAGGCCACCACATTTCATACAGTTCATAATACACTACGATCATTGATTTTTGGCTAGAAAAGTAGACTTCAGGGGTACATGTTGTTGCCAAGCGCAGCGAGGCTGAAAATTTTTGCAGAATATCCCCAAGCCACATCATTGTAGGAGGCAATAATCTCCTCATCTCCATACAAAGTAGGGTCACATTTTCATGACCCCCCCATCAAGTAGTGTCACTTTTTCATGACCCCCCCCATAAATTCATAGCCCCCCTCCCCCATAAATAATGACTATTTAAAATTAAAAAGAGCCTTCTCAAGATTATCACAACTTATATTTTGATTTTGTACCTGAAAACAAGACTGACAAAAGACAGTAACTCAGTCCAAATTACCAGCAATGGACTCAAAAACAGTCAAATCAAATTGAAATAAATATATAAAATGTTTTTGCTTCTGAAAATGTGCACTGCACTGAAATAGCAATAAAGTCAATTTAAGGTTTATAGTTTAGTGCAATAGCTTTCCTCTTCCACACTCTCATCCAAAATGCGTGCGCATCCTGTTGCCATGGTGTCACTAAGTGTGTCTCGATGGTCATCTGAGACTTTGGTAAACTCAGCCCTTCTCTCCTCGATCTGGCGCTCGACCAAAATGACGCTTCCGAACAGCGCCGAACATCTCTGAAGATGCACGAAGACGACACACTCCTGCCACGGAGCAGAGCGTGACGAAAACAAAGATGACGGACCTCGTATCGAAAAGGTGCATTTTACGAACAATTTTTCACAATTCTGGGTAAAATATGAAATTTGTTAATTTGTATTGAAAACGTACTGGCCCGCCTGGGCCACTGTTTGGCCAAATTTAGTGGCCCGAACTGGCCTGAAAGACGTAAAAAACACCGCCGGGCCATCGGGCAAGTGTTAATGTCGAGCCCTGGAAGGAGAGAGACTCCTTCTGCCAACAAGTTGGTCAAAGTAAGTAGGCCTAACACTTTCTTGGAAAAACATGTTTGCACACTTGACAATGATACTTGGGTGCTTTGTAAAATAGTTATACAATTGAGTGGAAGAAAGGCCAACATTTCACGGTGACGAGACCTTCATCAGAGCATGAGCGTGTTATTACCCAAACAATACACATGTATAGTTAATACCTGGAAGATAATATCTGTAGCATTGATTGACAGCAGACGCATCTGTCCAACTGATGAGATCACGATTTGATGAATCAGTGAAACTGAAAGTCGTAATAAATGTAAATGTTGATAAGAATGTATGTGAGTTGACTTGTATCATCATAATGCATTTGGTATTGTATTTTCTATTATGTTGTAGATACAGATGATGGTGGGACAATTGACACATCTTCCTCGGCCAACTGGTCTCCTGGTGCATCTTCTTTCTCTTCATCCTCCAGTTCATCCAACTCCTCTTCATCCTCTTCATCCAGCTCCTCATCCTCATCAACTGATTTTTCCGATTCAGACAAGAAATCGAAGAAAAGACGCAAGAAGAAAAAGAAGCACCACCACCAGAGTCACAAGAAAAAGGACAAGAGGAAGAAAAAAGAGAAGAAAAAAAGGCAACATGGCAAGCAGAGAGGTAAGTGTAAAGAGAGGAAGGCAATAAGGCTGCTCCGCTTGTGTGTGTCAGGCATGTAGACATCACAACGTCTGTCTGTCTCTCTGTGTCTGTCTGTCTGTCTGTCTCTCTCGCTCTCTCTATGTATAAAGTTTATTTTCCAAAATGTACTTCCTGGTGGGTATATTATCTTGGACCCTCCAATTGCTCTGTGCCCATGTAATCTTCATTACTTTTTGCAACCACTTTGCATCTGTGTGTGTGTTTCCCTGTGTCGATTCACTACTTGTATGTTTGTTATACTTAACTAAATTTCTATCTGTTTCAGCACGTCATCCTGAGGAGGTCATCAAGAGATACAGGAAAGTCCTTAAGGCGTACAAGACAGGAAGAAAGCTGAGTGTGGCATATCGAAAGGTCGGTGTCGACCGAAACACCGTCGTCGCCGATGCCCCGATCTGTGAGCTGGCTGTTGCGGCCCCAAAGAAATACAAGGAGTTGCTGGTTGCTCATACACCACAGCAACGACTGCAGGACTTTGCCAAAAAAATGTCTGGAAGTGTTGATTAATGATCCAAACCTTGTGAGGGATGTTGAACATCAAAAGAAAAAGGAGAAACTGATTCCTCTGTCTAAGAAAGCTTAGGTGTTGTGTCACTGTGGGATGATGCCCTAGAGCAGTTCGGCTGTAGCTCGGGTCTGGCTCACTAAGTACAGAGGGTCCAAGTTGTGCTAAGACATGTTCATATCAATAATGCCAATGGCTTGATTTTGATTTATTTTGTTTTGATGTCTTGCACAGAAAGTGCCCAAACCTCATGGGTTTGTATGCTGTTGTATACTGCTGTTCTGCCATGTGATGGCTCAGTATGTGTGTTTCTATACATTAAACACAATGTTCAACATTTCATCTGTGGTGTGTCTTTGGTAAAATACAGTACACAGAAAAGCCTATGGGTGGAACAAGGCTGAGGTACAAAAATTTGGTATTTTAAATATCACATCAAATTTCTGTACCTTGAACTTGTTCCACCCATTTGCTGTTCTACAAAGTTTCACTGGGATTAGTAGCTGGTTAACAAACTATTAACAACTGATCTGTAAACTGTAAGTTAATATATTAGTTAAGTATTAGTTATTAGCTTATGTATGCTATTGGGACGTTATTCTAAAGTTGCAACTATTCCTCATTTACTAACAGTTAATAAATGAGGAATAGTTGCAACTTTAGAATAACGTTCCAATAACATATATAAACTATTAACTGATACTTAGCAAGTCATTAGTAAGTAATTCACTAATAGCTTGTTCATGATCTATTACTAGTTTATAAGGTATAGTTATAAATCATTAACATAAGTTAACAAGTCGTTTATAACTAATTAACTAACAGTTTATTAATGGTCTATTAACTAGTTATAACGGATAGTTATTATAAAGTGTTACCAAAGTGATAGACAAATAGAAACGAATTGTGGAATATAAATACAAATAAAGAATTGAATTATTTATTGAATTATTATAAAGAATGTGTGAGTTGAGGTTTTGCTGCAGGCTGCACACAGGATCATGATGAAACTGTGTGAAATTCTGTCCAGCGTTCCGTCAGACATTTGGACAGAAAACAGAATATCCTCAATGTCATGTTTGCTAACAAACATCACCGTTACACGAGACCATTTCATTACATGTACAATATTATACTCATAACGCTGTGACAGAGCTGCATATCTTTCTCTTTTACACATTTCTCTGATTCTTCTTTAATCTTTATCCAAAATTGATTCAAGTCAATTTTTCCTGAAGTCAATGAGTACGTTACGGACCATTCTAGAATTTATAGATTATCTGTGGAGCATCAACATTCAACCCAACTACTATATCACTGTGACATCATGGAGTCAGCATTCTGCATATTTATGCACATTTTAAGGAAATGAAAGGTTGAGCAACCCTTTGATGAAACAGTTTAAGTTCTTAAAAGCAATGACGCCCTCATTACCACTGCTGCTGAGCACCGAGATTTCGATAACTGATGAAATACAAGTCTTTTTCCTGAAGCAGTACAACTCGCCTGTTGGTTAATGTGAGTGTGTTTTTTTACTCCGTTGCTCCTGATCTTGCTTACGGCGCTGATACAGACCCGCTGATACGGTGAGTTTTATTACAATCTGGACATTTTTGTATTCAGTCAAAAATTGAAAGAAAAAAAGCAGTGTTGCTGCTGTAAACTCCCAGGACGCACGACTCGGTTCGGTCTGAGGAGCAGAACTCCGTTAGTGTATTTTTTATTTTGCTGATGAGATGATATTTTATAAATGCACACGCACATGTTCTTTTATTTATTGCTGAAATGCCTGAAAGAAACACATCTCACTTCCAGCAGTCACAGCTGTGACGGGGTGTTTGAGGAAATAAAAATAACAAACTGCTCAATACAGTATAGAGCACCTGAACTACTGTATAAAAATATTATTATTGTTATTATTATTAGTAGTAGTAGTCGAAATTGATTGTAAAAAATAAACACACAGTGAGGTTTAAAATCTAAATTGATCTATGCAGTTCATGACAGAAAAGGGGATTTTATGATATTGATAAATCCATCCATCCATCCATCCATCCATCCATCCATCCTTTATCTGTAGCCGCTTATCCTGTGCAGGGTCACGGGCTGGATCCTATCCCAGCTGACTACGGGCGAAAGGCGGGGTTCACCCTGGACAAGTCGCCAGGTCATCACAGGGCTGACACATAGACACAGACAACCATTCACACTCACATTCACACCTACGCTCAATTTAGAGTCACCAGTTAACCTAACCTGCGTGTCTTTGGACTGTGGGGGAAACCGGAGCACCCGGAGGAAACCCACGCAGACACGGGGAGAACATGCAAACTCCACACAGAAAGGCCCTCGCCGGCCACGGGGCTCGAACCCAGACCTTCTTGCTGTGAGGCGACAGCGCTAACCACTACACCACCGTGTCGCCCATATCGATAAATAAATAAATATTTACTGTCCTAAAGCACACTTGATGAATTTCATGTTTAAACACTCCAATGTGGTCAGGTATAGGTGGGCGTGTCCAAATATGAGCATGTTTGACTGACAGCTGTCAATCAGTCGAGATCCTCAGTTCTGCTCCACCACTCGAGCACAACTAAACACAGAAATTAATGCGACGCTGTACTGCAGATTGAGAGCGCAATCCAACATTACCCTCATTAATCTCAATAAAATGACGGATTTTATTTCCCCGAGGTTTGAAGGACAGATTCTTCCTGCAGGCCGGAGAGATGATGAAACACTGCACATTGCATTAAACGCTCCATTCGGCCACCGTTTAACTGTGAACACTGAGCTACACCACTGCACCTTCACTCACCATGTGTGTGTGTGTGTGTACTGATTTACTGTCATGCATCAAGCCAGAGAAGGAGGAATAAACTGAAACAATTCCCCAGAGGTGTTCATTAGAAGAGAGATGTTCACTGTGGCGTAAACAACAAAATCTGGGCCTAAGAAACAACAACAAAAAAGGAGAAAGAAAAAGTTACAAAATAAGAACATGCAAAAACATAAGGACTCAAACACAATATTCAATGTAACTATAAATGGATAAGAAGTACGATGATGTGTTGTTCTTTAATAAATAATTTTTTTTAACTGTGATGTAAGAGAAATAAACCAGAACATCAAGGGCATAGCAGCTCATCCGGCCTGCCAGCAAAACAACCCTGACGACCAAAACATCAAACAGAACTGAAATGTGACGATGTGAGAGAGAGAGAGAGAGAGACAGAGAGAGAGAGAGAGAGACAGAGAGAGAGAGAGAGAGAGAGAGAGAGAGAGAGAGAGAGAAAGAGACAGAGAGAGAGAGAGAGAAAGAGACAGAGAGAGAGAGAGAGAAAGAGACAGAGAGAGAGAGAGAGACAGAGAGAGAGAGAGAGAGAGAGAAAGAGACAGAGAGAGAGAGAGAGAAAGAGACAGAGAGAGAGAGAGAGAGAGGACCAACCGCCACCACTAACTGTTTACAACAGGAACATTAACAAAGGACTAAACTTTGTTCCCTGAGGGAAGATCGACCCAAAACATCCATCAGAACTGAAATCGGGTGAGAAATGAGAGAGGAGATACAATTCTAGTGAAAAATCCAAAAACTCGTTAAGATGACCTAATTAGCAGTTCATTAGCAAAAAATTGACAATACAATGACCAAGTGTTGTGTAGAAGGTCGAGTTCTTTCAAATAAAACAATCAGAACTGAAACCCAGTGAGAACTGAGGGAGGAGACACGATTTTACTGAATAAACAAATTGTTTACAACAGGAAACTCGACAAACAAATGACCAAGTTTTGTTCCCTGAGGGAAGATCGACCCAAAACATCGATCAGAACTGAAATCGGGTGAGAACTGCGAGAAGAGGTACAATTCTAATGAGAGGCCTGGAAAATTCGTTAATTTGGCCTAATTAGTAACTCGTTAGCAAAAAATTTGAGAAAACAACAACAAGTTTTGTGTGGAGTGATGAGTTCTTTCAAACAAAACAATTAGAACGGAAACCCGCGGAGAATCGACGGAGGAGATACAATTTAACTGAATTGTGGATGACGAACAGACAACGGACGCCACACCATGGCAACAACTCATCAGCCTTAAGGACAGATGTGCTAAACACTCGGGGCATGCTGTTATAGGAAAATAATCACCTTCGAGGTTGAAACAGTAACTTCACTTCACCATCATTTTATCCCGTTATAGTCGCATTGAATGTTGTGTAACTTCTGTGAAGTGAGTTAGTTCCTGTTCTCACTTACATTATAACAGCGATAAACAGTCCTTCCCTCACCAGACTCTCTTTATTCTTGCTCTTGAATGTAAAATAAATAAATGAATAACTGCAGCTTGTCATCGTGTTCCTGGGAAACCGCAAAGAAGTGTAAACTCCTCTGTCCTGAAGAGTCAGCTTCCCCTCTGACTGTTCCACAGCGCTGACACTGGAGACTCCGTCCAGAAGTATTACACAAATCAACACACTTCTCATCTCATCTCATCTCATCTCATCTCATTATCTGTAGCCGCTTTATCCTGCCCTACAGGGTCGCAGGCGAGCTGGATCCTATCCCAGCTGACTACGGGTGAAAGGCGGGGTTCACCCTGGACAAGTCGCCAGGTCATCACAGGGCTGACACATAGACACAGACAACCATTCACACTCACATTCACACCTACGCTCAATTTAGAGTCACCAGTTAACCTAACCTGCATGTCTTTGGACTGTGGGGGAAACCGGAGCACCCGGAGGAAACCCACACGGACACGGGGAGAACATGCAAACTCCGCACAGAAAGGCCCTCGCCGGCCCCGGGGCTCGAACCCGGACCTTCTTGCTGTGAGGCGACAGCGCTAACCACTACACCACCGTGCCGCCTCAACACACTTCTCCTGACGGGAAACTTCACCCCATCAACAATCACACACGGTTTTCTTTGTTAAATAAGATGTTTTTTCTTCGGTGGTTGACCATTTCAATTTCACATCAGCTTTTAGACACGCACTGTGCCTCATACAGAATGTTATTAGTTCTCAAAGTGCATCATGTTGCATTTTGCGCTGCTGGGTCGAAAGTTCTGAATGGAGCTGAATCTTTTAATGTAAACTGCAGACTCAGTGCTGGCTGTGCTGTATGCTAGCTCATGAGTTTTGCTAGTTGCACTACTGAGAACCTCGAAGCAGGATGTTGCTTCAGAAACAAATTGTCCTGATGTGAGACAGCTTTAAGGTTCATTATTTCTCTCTCTGTATTCCACTGTTGTACACAGCAATTCATCATCATCATCATCATAAACAAAATTATCAATAAAAACTTGGCTGTGATTGTAGCCCTGAGGTTAAATGATGTGGTTTAATCAGAAGTGTACACACTGAAGTGGAAGTAAATGTTCTCATTAATATTCCTCAAATCTTCCTGGCACACTTTCATTGCGTGCCACTGCTCGGGATTATTACAGATTCGGTCACTTCATGTCAGCGATTAAACAAGTTCCCACAGTGAGAAGGATGTGAAGTAGGACTTTTCCAGAACCCCATGGTTCATCTGCACAGGGCGGAGCTGAAGATTTGGATGGCATGTCGGAATATATCCAGACGAGATCACCGAAGTGTTTTCCAATGTGGAGGTTCTTCTGTGTTTAGACGAAAGAAAGCTGTTAAAGACGACGTGACACTCGAGTGCATGTTGCTTCCACAATATGTGATCTATTTCTTTGTGAAGCAGGAAGTGTGGATGGATAATGCAGTCGTATTCAAACTGTTTTCCCTGAATAAGCTCCTCATACAGGCACAGCTGTCTATCATTCCAGATTCGTCTGTCGATCGTCTGGGTTTTTTTTATTTGAGACAAAAGAATCCGGGTCTGCTGGATTATTATTCTGTTGTTAAAAATGAAGCAGTCTTGTGTAAAATGTGGACAGGTGGTCAGGTCTGAAACGGTCATTTAAATACAACTGATTCCAAAACACATCAATAAAATCAGAATGCAATGACTTGCAAATCCTTTTCAGCCTGTATACAATCAAATACAATATAAACACAAGATATCTAATGTTCAAACTGATAAACTTTATTGTTTTTTTTGTAAATATACACTCATTCTGAATTTGATGCCCACAACACATTTTATACCGTACATACACTCACCAGCCACTTTATTAGGAACACCCCTACCTCCACCTGCAGTTCTGTAATCAGCCAATCACACGACAGCAGCACGATGCATCAACTCACGCAGATACAAATCAGGAGCTTCAGTTAATGTTCACAATGTTCAAACGTCAGAACGGGAAACATTGTGATCTCACAGTGAAGTGTGACTTTCTGTCACTGTGGTCTGGGTGTTGGTTTGATCCAGATGGACTGGTTTGAGTATTTCAGAAGCTGCTGATCTCCTGGGGTTTTCACACACAACAGTCTCTAGAGCAGTGTGCGAAATACCCATTGATATTCGGGGGGGTCCCCATCTCCGAATTTTTGCGCAAAAAATTTTTTCTTCAATGCAAAGTTGTAGGCCTATATTACAGTGCAGACGCAATAACAAATGCTACCTATCTGGCGAGTTTACAAAAGCGACTGAATAAATGATAAAGGTTTCGTCACGCAACCGGTGCACTTGAAAGCCTGCAGTGTGACCAATTGTATGACACTATTTAACCATCCATTTAGCGATTACGATCATTTAGAAAGATACGTCTTTGTGCAAATACAAACTCAAGGTGAAAAAAAACCCACCGCAGTGGATGCTACAGACAGCCTACAACAAGCCACACAGCACCACGGCGGGTGCGCTCTTTCTCTCTCTCTCTCTCTCTCTCACACACACACACTCACGCACACACACAGGCCAACGCACACACATAGGCCAATGCACAACCACCCCACTTCTCCAACTACAAGGCTAAGCTGCTTCAACCAACCACAAGGCCCACAATCAGATCTATCACAGTTCAGTCACTGCAAAGATTGAAAATTAGCCTCTTACCTTAAGTTAGAATAGACCAGATATGCCTTGGCTCAACTTCTTGTGGTTGCCGTCCTGGTTTCCAGGATGAAGAGAGGCGATGTGATGAACCCAAAGTGTGCTAGTGATACACTCTGTAGCTTTCGCTTGCTAGCCATTTTCAATACGGTACTCAACTCAACTCTATTACCTCTATCGTCTGTTTGGCGCGTGCACCTCAGCGCATGGCTAATTTACATACGGGCACTAGACAGCTGGCTCGCTTGGCCAGTGATTGAATTCTGAATAGACCTATGGCATTGTGAGCTTAGAAAACATTTTAATGACCATTAGTAACAATAATATGTACTATTATAATTTTATTTTATTTATTTTAATGAAATTTGAGACCCCCCCACAATTTAGCATTTGAGGCTTTCAGGGGGTCTCATGGGTTAATCAGGAGGGTCGGACCCCCCCGCACCCCCCCATATTTCGCACTCTGCTCTAGAGTTTACACAGAATGGTGCAGAAAACAAAAAACACTGAGTGAGTGAGCGACAGTTCTGTGGGTGGAAACAAACGCCTTGTTGATAAGAGAGGGTCAGAGGGAAATGGACAGATTGGTTTGAGCTTTTTTTTTGGCCAGGAAGGATATAGTAACTCATATAATCACTCTTTACAACCGTGGTGAGCAGAAAAGCATCTCAGCAGAAGAACACATTGGGTTCCACTCCTGCAGCCAAGAACAGGGAACTTACAATCAACAATAAGTTCCTATTAAAGTGGCTGGGGAGTGTGTGTGTGTATATATATATATAATTTTCCATCAGAAACAGCAGCAGCAGAAGCAGGAACAACCCAGCGAGCCCAAGCTCACTCAGCGTTTTCTTATTGGATGAGAGCCGAGTGTTGCGGAGTGAAACATGACTTGATGCAATTTTTTTTAAGGAGTGCACAGAAAATCAAAATCAGTTGCTGCACTTTTACTGAAAATTAGAGACAAGGTAGAACTTTATAATTTAAATGATTAACATGCAGGAACTTTACAATCTGGCAAAAAAGGTCAGTTTTTATTTAGCCATGACATGTGTGACCCACAAAACCAACACTGAATAAGAAACTGTGTAATTTGATGTTAATGTACATGAATTTAAAACGGCTTCTGATTTTCATCTCTGCACCTACATACACAACGACCTGCAAACGTATGACTCTGTCCATGCTAATAGCATTTTGTTACAGAGCAGCGAGAGGCTACAGTCATGAAATCCGATGCTGTGTGTGCAAACCTCAGACTCATCGTTATGACTGAGATTACACCGAAAATTTATTTAGCACTGATGACTAGCGCAATGACCAGGGGATCAGCTGTACGGAGAAACTTCGACATCACAACTAAAGTCGGGGCAGTCAGGGACTACGATGGTGTATTAGGGCCATTGTAGGTATAAATTAATAAATAAACTTAAAAAATAAGGAGCAGAGTGAGGAGGATAATATTTCAAGAATAAAACTGAGAATTTGAGATTAAAAAAAGTTATTAATTTATGAGGAATAAAAGCTCAGACCTTTAAAACAACAATCACATGCTTCCTGGCTGCAGTGCATTCTGGGAAATGTAGTTGAAAATCTCTTCGCACTTTATTCTTTTATATTGCGCAATCAAGGAGGAAAGACTGCATTTCCAATAACACTCAGCTCAGCGAATCTGATTTTCTGCCTTAATGTGACATATCTGATTTTATTTTAGGACCGTGGACACAAAAAGGCAGAAAAGTCTGATATTTTTATATTAGTCTGAGATCAGATACATACTGTATGACTACGTATGTGACATGAACGAGAACGCACAGATTGTAATTCATGTGGCTTTTCCCAACATGTATGCGCATATCAGTGTCATCATCATCATCATCATCATCATCATCATCATCCTGCAGGGAAAAACAATAGAGAACAGCAACCACAGCAGCAGTTCAGTGGAAAGATGGAGAACTTGATGATAATTTACTTGATATTTAGGAAAATTAATCAACTGCTATTAAAACAAAGCCGTGTTTGAAGCAACTTCCCAAGAAATAGCAAAGCGAGGTCAAAAACGACCATGTATACAACGGCAAATTAATGGTCTTCTGTATAAATTACACCGTTGCCATGTCCTCTCCTGCACACACACACACACACACACACACACACACACACACACACACACACACACACACACACCTCTCCAGGGCAAGCAATAGCTGTCAAAACAGCACGAGCAAGCCATCTGCTCTGACAGGATGTTTGCTGACCTCCAGAGGAACCGTGATGCAGGATCAGGCTTCCAGAACACTGTTTTTTTTTTTATTCTACTCTGATGGATTCTCCTCAGCTCTGTTCTGAAGATCAGAAATGTTCCAATAATTTTGTGATGTGAACTTCGCCTGAGCAGGCTTTCTCTCTGATTTTATTCCCTTTCAGATCTTAGCATCATTTGACTCGACATGATACAGCTGCAGAAGAGAAATGATTTATCATACACATGAGGATGGGTTCTCCTTTGAGTCTGGTTCCTCTCAAGTTTTCTTCATGTCATCTCAGGGAGTTGTTCCTCTCCACCATCACCTCTGGCTTGCTCACTGGGGATAAGTTTAAATCTGTAGCTGGATTTCCGTAAAGCTTCTTTGAGACAACGTCCGATATTCATGGAGAAATTACCATGAGTAAGATGTACCACCTTGCTAACTCACTAGCAAAGCTAAGTGACATACAGGATATGTGCAAAAGTATGTGCACCCCTGATCATCACACCCATGTGTGCTTGTGGAACATCCCGTTCCAGATTTATTCCCCCTTTACATGTAAACAACTCCGACATCTTTATACGTGGCGCCATGACCAGGTGTTGTCAGTGCTAGGTGATATGAGGAAGCAATGTGAGAGTGTCAACAAGAAGCCAGGAGATACGACAGAGAGGGTGAGAGACCAACCCACAGTAGGAAGCTGACGAAACAATCAAGACTGCTTAAAGGTGCTCAGGACGGGCAGGTCTCAGTAGATCTTGGTAAGAACCTGGTTTTTCTGGTACACTGCCATTACTAACGAAGGTCCAGATGTGATTGTGTGGTCGGACTCATTAAGTCATGTACACCTGATCGAGGTGACTGTTCCTTGGGAGAACAACATGGAAGAGGCCTTTGAATGAAAGAAGACACGGTATGAACAGCTGTGTATGGCGTGTGAAGATAATGGCTGGTTGAAGTTGGTTGTTGTGGTTTCCTAGGGCATTCCATGACATCTTTCCTGTCCCAACTTGGTCTGGGTTCTTGTGCCATAAAAGCTGCTTCTAAGGGACTTTAAAGAGCAGCAGAAAAGTCTTCAAGCTGGATATGGTCAAAGGTCCAAAGAAAGAAGTCAAGCTGATGGCCTTATTAATAAGACACTCCCTGGTGGCGTTATGCTGCTGGTGGCACCAGGAGTGGCCCTCACTGTGTACTCACTGTGCACTCACCCTTGGTTGGCGGCTGACGAGGAGGGTGTTGAGCAGTTGCAGGTTGTATGTATCTTCCTTCTTTCTTATTATAAGCTCCACTTTTCTGAGGAGGCTCATTCACCTAGAAGAGCATTAGTGAGCTCAGACACTAATGTTGGTGATGATGTTGAGGAGGCTCCAGTTCCAGTTCATCCCAAAGGTGTTCAGTGGGGTTGAGTTCAGTCAGGGCTCTGAGCAGGACACTTGAGTTCTTCACTCCAACTTGAACACACCATGGAGACTGCTCTGTGCACAGGAGCATTGTCATGCTGGAACAGGAACATGTTTGGGCTTCTGAGTTCCAGTGAAGGGAAATTATAAATGCTAAATACAGAGAAATTCTATACAACTGTACATTTCCTAGTTTGGACAAGAACCATACTGTGGTGTGATGGTCGGGGTGTACATACTTTTGGTCACATAGTGTAGCTTCACTAGTTGTTGCATAAAGGTGGATGAAACAAAGGTCTGAAACTTGGTCAAATGTTACAGATTTTTCTGATATTTTGTTTAGAAACGGTTTCATCCTTCATATGCAGAAGTTATTCTTTTCATGAAAGTTCTCCTTCTGAAGTCTGTAAATCACCTGAGAAATAAACAGGATCTCCAATCAAGGAGAAGTGGAGAGAAGAGCATCAGAACGCATTGGAACAGAACCTGTTCTAGACAGTCACATTAACAAGAACAGTCACATGACTTAATCCAAACACTTCAATAATCCATCCATAGTTAAGCAGAGATTATCATCTGTTTGAGGAATTAGCCAGAAGCAACGAGGGCAAAAACTTATCCTTCATCTGAGGAACGTCGGATTTCTACAACTGAAGGTGAGTAAGAAACAAGTCCATGAGCAAGAATTGAAAATCAGATGATATTTCTCCAAAAATATTCCATTGTGATTATTTGTTGTATTGATGCAGTGTGTGGTGTGTGTTTTGAAGCGGCCATATTACACGCAGAACATCAAACACACATCACACGGGAGATTCTTTCCTCACAGCCGGGTTTGTTTTATAATTAGCTTCTGTCTCCTCTAATACGTTACTCTAATTAACACTGTAACGGAGTGAGATTGTTTTCGGTGGCCATGCTTTTCATTTAATCACAAGCAAGTCCTGAGAATGCACACGTCTCATTAAAGAGGCGACGGGACGCGTATGTACTGCATTAAAATCATCATTTCAGAAGCTAATTAAAGTTTCAAAGTCTTTTCACTGATTATTGACTTGCATAGAGCTTCATCTTTTAAAAAGTTATACTGAACCCTCTGTCATTCTGAGTCTTTAAAATAAACAATTTGCAAATCAGGATAAAACAAACATTGATTCAGCGAGTTATTTATCACTTTATAATTTGCATATTATAATTATCACTGTCCGTAGGCATAGTCACAAGTCTACTGTATTTGAAACTTGGTCACCGATCGATTTGATCACGATAGCATCTACGATTGTTTAGTGATGATTGTTAGTGTAGGGATGCGTTTTGTGTTTGCCCGTGTCACACCAGTGGGTCGGGTCGGGTCGGCTCGGCTCGGCTCAGGACTGTTAACATTCGCTGACCTGCTAAAACCCGGTGTTTACACTTCAAGTGTGATTTTGCCAATAAAAAAATAACTGCTTTTTTGTTATGATGTTTCCTCAACGTTCCTCCTGAGCAGAACCACAGGACTGAGCTTTTTTCTGTTTTCATTTTCCATTTAACAATTTTAACATTTCAACTTCAGCAGCTTCACAATTTTTTTTTTTTTTACAAATATAACAAATACTACAAACTTGGGTAATTATAGTTCATGTATGAACAAGAGAAACTGTTTTGTAATTCAGTACAGATATAAGACGGAATATTAGGGCCAGTGTAGGTTTAAAAAAAATAAATACAGAGCTGGGGGAGGGGTGGTATTCCGAGAAAACGCTCATAATTTCCAAGTCTGGAGTCATGACTTCACGAGAAAAATCTCAGATATTCTCTGAGACTGCAAAGTCATAAATTTATGAGAAACAAAACTTGGAAAAATGAGAAAAATCCACACACTTAAAATGACAGTAGGTAAACTGCTCCTGCACAATAATTATACATTTACAAACAACTAAGAGAAATAAAATGACACAGATAAACAAAGCTGTGTGGTTCATACAAATCATCTCCTGCTGCATCCAGGAAGCACAACAATCACATTCTTCCCGGCTGCAGTGCATTCTGGGAAATGTAGTTAAAAGTTTCTTAGCGCTGTATTCTTTTTTAGTATAAATACGCAGGTGATTATAGGAAATCGAGCGTGCTGATTGGTTGAGAAATTCAGACAATTTCTTGATAATCACCTTGAGCAACTCAGCAAAATGGCGGCCAATTGCTTCATCATCATAAGTGAGGAAGAATTACAAACGATGAAAGAAAATGCTGTTCCTAAAAGCACTAAAGATGCTCCAAAGTTTGGTCTAAAACTATTCAAAGGGGCGGCACGGTGGTGTAGTGGTTAGCGCTGTCGCCTCACAGCAAGAAGGTCCGGGTTCGAGCCCCGTGGCCGGCGAGGGCCTTTCTGTGTGGAGTTTGCATGTTCTCCCCGTGTCCGCGTGGGTTTCCTCCGGGTGCTCCGGTTTCCCCCACAGTCCAAAGACATGCAGGTTAGGTTAACTGGTGACTCTAAATTGAGCGTAGGTGTGAATGTGAGTGTGAATGGTTGTCTGTGTCTATGTGTCAGCCCTGTGATGACCTGGCGACTTGTCCAGGGTGTACCCCGCCTTTCGCCCGTAGTCAGCTGGGATAGGCTCCAGCTCGCCTGCGACCCTGTAGAACAGGATAAAGCGGCTACAGATAATGGATGGATGGATGGATGGATGAATGAATGGACTATTCAAAGGGAAGGTGGGGTTGGGATTTATTTTATCAAGTTCAAAACAAAGTATTTTATGTGACTTGGCGTAGAGAAGTGACAAGTCTGCACCACAAAGTTATGACATTTACATGAAGATTGAACTAAAATTGTTTTTTAAATAATCACCTGTGTATTTATACTAAAACAATTATCTGCCTCAGACTCCGTGAATATCAGTGAATGATAACCTCAACTTCGACTCTGTTATTATTCACCAAAATTCACTTCACATTCAGAGAATAATTGTTTTTTATTCTCTCCACATTCACTGGATATGAGTAATCGTGTCATCTGATTAGCTACTCTACTACTAGGATATCAGCTCATATACCGTGAGTAGAGAAAAATAAAATGGCGAAGCGTGTTGCTGAACCAACCGAGGATGAAATAAAAACTCTACTCGAAAACAAAACCCCCAAAAATACAAAAAAGCAACAAAATAGGGAATAAAAGTATTTGATGATAAGAATGTATCTTTTTTTTAATTTTTCAAGAATTATTATTATCATCGCATTTTTCACAAATTGCTCCTGTCATTTCACCGGTTTGTTTACATTCTAAATGGAAATGATTTTGTCGAATGTTTTATATAAAGTTTTTATTTATCGAATTTGCAAAAAATAAAAATAAAAATGCTCTGTTTCTCAAAATCCAGTGAATGTGGAGAGAATAAAACAGTTATTCCACTCAATCTCACCGTACATGGATTACAGCTGCTACCAGCTCATGTACGACTCGATTTCATGGAATAACGGTTAAATATTGCACAATCGAGGAGTAAAGACTGCTTTTCCTGAAACTCTTGCCTCAGTCGTGGTGTCTGTGGTGGGATGATGTTGATACGACCTAACGCAGTGAAGTAATCCCGTTCCTTGACAAATTTTTTTTTACTTTCCCCCTCTCATACATTTATGATTATTTTCTCACAAATTTATTAATTCAATCTTAGAGAATATCTGAGTTTTTTTCTTGTAAATTTATTTCTTTAATCTCAGAAATTCTGTTTTTTCCCTCAAAATATTACCACCCACCCAATCTCTGTATGTTTGTTTTTTTTACCTCCAACGGCTTAATACACCACTGTAACGTTTAGACACAACTCCTTTAGCTATTCTTTAGCTAGTGAACTAGCCTTATTGTATTGTGAACTTTATATAAAACCCTAATCTACATCGTGTATCATTACTGTGTAGAAAAGTCTTTTACAGCCATTGATTATGCCACAGTGTTAAGTGAACTGTGCAACCATTATCACATCTCACATGGAATAAAATCTGCATTTTCTTTCTTCAGCATGTCTCAGAAGAATAAATCATCTTCAAGTCAAAAGTAAGTGATTTCAGAACCGTGCTGAGGTGACGATGAAAGCTTAAGTGCTGAGTTGCACCTTTAAAGTCGTGAAGTGAGTGCAAACATTTTTCTTTCTCCTCAGTTCTTCCTCCAGTTCCTCTGCTCCATCAGATCCTCCGATACGCTCGGCTTTGAAAAGCAGCACTAAAGAACCTAAAGCTGGGAACCAGAAAAGAAAAATCAGCCAGAACTCTGCAACAGTGTACACGTCCTTCCTGAACACGCTGTTCGGACAGGTACGGCAGGTCACTACAGAGATGTTTACAGAACGTTTATACAGTCAAGCTGGAAAGTCTGCACACCCCTTTCACCTTCTCCATGTTTTATTACATTACAGACTTATTCTACAATAGATTGAGTTCATTTTTTGTCACAAAATTCTACACGAATAGCCCATAATGACAAAGTGAAAGCAGGTTTTTAGACATTTGTGCAAATTTATTAAAAATCAAAATGTAAAATATCATATGTACACAAGCGTGCACACCCTTTGATATGACACCCAAAAGTGCGCTGAGGTGCATTTTGTTTCCACTGATACTGCTTGAGATGTTTCTACAACTTAATTGGAGTCCACCTGTGGTAAATTCAGTTGATTGGACATGATTGGGGATTGGCAACACCTGCCTATAATATAAGGTCCCACAGTTGACAGTGCATGTCAGAGCAAACTCCAAGCCATGGGGTCAAAGGAATTATCTGCAGACCTCAGAAACAGGATGGTGTCAAGGCCTGGAGAAGGGGACAGAAAAATTTCTGCAGCTTTACAGGTCCCAAAGAGCACAGTGGCCACCATCATTCATAAATGGAAAAAGTTTGGAACCACCAAGAATCTTCCTAGACCTGGCCGCCTGGCCAAACCGAGCAATCAGGGAAGACGGGCCTTGGCCAGGGAGGTGAGCAGGAACCCGAGGGTCACTCTGACAGAGCTCCAGCGTATCCTTGTGGAGATGGGAGAACCTTTCAGAAGATCAACCATCCAGGCAGCACTCCACAAATCAGGCCTTTATGGTAGAGTGGCCAGACGGAAGCCACTCCTTAGTAAAAGACATATGACAGGCCGCTTGGAGTTTGCCAAAAGGCACCTAGAGGACACTCAAACCATGATAAACAAGATTCTCTGGTCTGATGAAACCAAAATTGAACTTTTTGGCCTGAATACCAAGCGTTACTTCTGGAGGAAACCAGGCACCGCTCATCACCTGGCTAATATCATCTCTACAGTGAAGTATGGCGGTGGCAGCATCATGATGTGGGGATGTTTTTCAGCAGCGGGAACGGGGCGACTAGTCCTGATAGAGGGAAAGATGAATGCAGCTAAGTACACCGAGATCCTTAAATAAAACCTGCTCCAGAGTGCTCTGGACCTCAGACTGGGGCGAAGTTTTACCTTCCAACATGACAACGACCTGAAGCACACAGCCAAGAGAACAAAGGAGTGGCTTCGGAGAAAGTCTGAATGTCCTTGAGGGGCCCAGCCAGAGCCCAGACCTGAATCCAACTGAACATCTGTGGAAGGAGCTGAAAATGGCTGTGTACCGATGCTCCCCATCCAACCTGATGGAGCTTGCAAGGATATGCCAAGAGGAATGGGCAAAAATGTCCAGAAACAAGTGTGCCAAGCTTGTAGCTTCTTTCCCAAGACGCCTTGAAGCTGTAATTGCTGCCAAAAGTGCATCAACCAAGTATTAGGCAAAGGGTGTGTACAGATATGTAACCCCTAAATAACCTATTTTTGTCGGTAAAATAAAATTGCATATTTTCTAAAAGCCTGTTTTCACTTTGTAATTATTGGTGATTGTGTGGAGACGTTTGAGGCAAAAAATGAACTCAATCTATTGTAGAATAAGTCTGTAACGTAATAAAACGTGGAGAAGGTGAACGGGGTGTGCAGACTTTCTGGCTTGACTGTACAAGTTATGAGTGAAAGAAGGGATGGAGATGTGATTCATTTAATATCAAAGCTAACGAGCTCTGAAATATTATAAATAAAGGAGTCGCCATTACAGTCCTGTCAGAGCTGTGGGGGGGAATTTGGCGGGAAAAAAATATTCGCGCACGCGCATGTCATTCGTCAGTAAGCGCGTGCTGGAGGATTACCACAGAGAGAGAGGGAAGGGTTGATTGATTGATTGATTCTCTCCTTCAACAACACTGTTGTATTTTAGCTAATGCGCTAATGTTAGCCATGTAGCTCGCTGTTTCCTTTCTCCAGTTATATCCTGTCAGAGATCCTCAAACAAAACAGCTGTTAGCGCGTTAGCTAAAGAAGAAATAATTAATCTCTTTCACCTGATATTCCACAACTCTGACAATCAACTTTTATATGTAAAATAAAGCTTTTATATTTATTCTCTTAACACTTCTGTCAAACTGAGAGAAAACTCCAGAACTGCGGCAGATAGACATTATTTATAGCTTCCTGTTTTCATAGAAAACCTTATATGCTTATATACATACCTCATGTCATGTGAACGAGATTTTATTGCGATATCGTGCTTTAGAAAATGCAGTCTTTCTTTTGTGTAACTATTTAATATCAGTTGAATTATTATTTTCTAAACGTATATGCAGTATTGCACATAAGATGTGACAGCATCACTTTATATAAGTTTTGACATCCAATAGTGAAAATTCTGAATTTAGAACAGAGATAAGATGCCGCTGACGAGAAGGCAATGAGTCTTCTCGAGGGTTAAAGTGATGTTTCTGGAGCGTTCAGTGTAAAGAAAAGGCTGCAGGTGCAGAACATTCTTCATCACTCAGTAAGCGAAGGCAGGGAGATGATCGCATTATCCAGCCTGACCTTCTGAAATGATTGTGCTCCTACATTATATATTTTCCTTAATGCCAAACGATTTATATCTTTACCATAACCGCTAACTTCGCCACTGCTGACTGGAAAACAGCACGTAGCTGGACATCGAGCTAACGGTCCGAGGGAAGCAGGAATACTGTGGATAAAAGGCACCGTCCTCAGCTTTACCTGACAACTAGACATTACTGTGACTGCAGTCAGAAAAGTGAATAGATGAGGTGTGTGTGTGTGTGTGTGTGTGTGTGTGTGTGTGTGTGTGTGTGTGTGTGTGTGTGTGAGACATCCAAACACTCCGCTTCCTCGCCCCGAGGCTGAAAGATAAGATGATTACAAGCATATTAATAACTTGTGATGATGAATCACTGTCTGTCTCTTTACATCTCTAGTGTGCAAGTGTGAAACACAAAATAATGACATGGTGTGTGTGTGTGTGTGTGTGTGTGTGTGTGTGTGTGTGTGTGTGTGTGTGTTTATAAAAAAAATCACATATTTCTTATTAGGATTAAAAGTTTTTTGTAGCTTTAAAATTTGATTTGATTTTGTGTGTGTGTGTGTAGGCAGTCACACAAGTCATTTTGTAGGTGTACAATTTCTAACTGTAATCCATCTGTTGTTCGGATCAAAGTATCGGCACCCCAAACCACCCCGAGCATATATGATTTGAACGCTGATGAGCTACAGCTATACTACAGCACCCAGGGAGCAGTTGGGGATTAGGGGCCTTGCTCGAGGGCACTTCAGCTGTGATACAGAGGGAGGGGAAAGTGCTGTTCATTTACTAATCTCCCCTCACATTTTTCCTGCTGGTCGTGGGAATTGAACCAGCAACCCTTTGGGCCCAAGGCTGCATCTCTAACCTTCAGGCCATGGCTGCCAAATTTTACTCTTTTTCTAATTTGCCTTTACATTTTTTGCCCAGATGTGGGGATGTGTACACAATGTTTTAAAACTAATATCATGGAAAAGTGATAAAACAATATTTGCATTTGTTCAGTGGGGGCGGCACAGTGGTGTAGTGGTCAGCGCTGTCGCCTCACAGCAAGAAGGTCCGGGTTCGAGCCCCGTGGCCGGCGAGGGCCTTTCTGTGTGGAGTTTGCATGTTCTCCCCGTGTCCGCGTGGGTTTCCTCCGGGTGCTCCGGTTTCCCCCACAGTCCAAAGACATGCAGTTAGGTTAACATGGGGTGGCCTTGGGCTGAGGTGCCCTTGAGCGAGGTACCGAACCCCTGACTGCTCCCCGGGCGCTCTGGTGTGGCTGCCCACTGCTCTGGGTGTGTGTGTGTGTGTGTGTGTGTGTGTGTGTTCACTGCTTCAGATGGGTTAAATGCAGAGGATGAATCTCACTGTGCTGGAAGTGTGCATGTGACGAATAAAGTTTTCTAAAAAAATTCTAAAAATTATAAGACAATGAGTGGAGGAGAAGAAGAAAACGAAGCCCTTTAATTTATTTCACCTTCCCTCTGTGATAAAATGTGATGAGGTGACAGTTTATTCCTTTATTAGAATGTTCATAATCAGAGTAAAGAATCAACATCAGCAGTACAACTGTGAAATTCATATTAAAACCTGCTGGAAAAGGCTTACAAGGCTTCAGGGGATGCAAACTAACACACCTCCCCACCTCAACCAATCAGGATTCACCTACACAGGACTGAAGGTACACACACTGCACGGGGAGGATTTAGGAGGGAGTCCATCAGGATGCCTCTGAGACACGCTTACCCATAATCCACCACGCTGAGAAGCAACACAAAGAGCTTTCCTTGACCCAAAAAGGGGAGGAGCTACAGAGGGTGGAGAGGGGAAGAGGTGATTCAAGGGAAGTGCTATGTGGCTGTATTGAGGTTTTTCACCCACGTGACCAAGTCATGTGATGCATCGTTAGGCTGCCATTTTGGACGTCACGGCTCGAATCAGTTTGAATGCGAGGAAGGCGACAAACGAAAAACATAAAAGAAAAAGGAGCGAGATGCAGAAAACACCTTCACTATCCAGCGACGTAGGGCATTTACAGGGCGAGCAGAGGGAGAGGTATTTGCAAAAATTGAGGTTAGCGGGCTTAGAGAACGACGTTTACCTGCTTCCACCAGGATTGTTCACTGACGTACGGAAGTACACGAAGCCCTCGTCTTTACCTGACTTCGGCCCACAGGATCTGTATACCTATGTCGTTAAAAACCCATCGCCATACACAGGTATTGATCTGAAAGCGTATAAGAGTTTGGATGCCTACAAATATTTTGTGTCAGGCTGGGTAACATGCCTACATCAGCGGGTCGTCCCTGGAGCCGGTGGTCGCCATCTGATTACAGCTAAGGTTTGTTCACATTTTCATTTACTTTCGGTCCTCAGGATAAACAAAATGTTATTAAATGTCATTGAAATAACTTCTTAGTCTGTTGAGACATGGCCCGTTATAAATTTGCCGTTACCAGGCAATGACCAAGAACTGTATTATTAGGGTCGGTGTCTGTGTTGTAGCAGTGTACTAGCAGCTAGCTGTTAGCACTAGCTAATGTCAACAACATAGTAGCTGGTATGTTACTGTAGCAATGTTTACATTCAGTCATTTGGATGACTGTTAAAACCTTTCAGTCTCAAGTTTTTCCTTTACTGTATTTACTAGTTTACTGTAATTATGATCCGGCAGCTATTTACACCGGATCCAGTGTAAATAGCTGCCGGAGCGCGCTCCAGCTTGCTCCCCCTCAGATTAAGCGGCGCGCTCCGGAACCTCGGCCGGAGCACTCCGGGAGCAAGCCGGAGCGTGCTGCTTAATCTGAGGGGGAGCAAGCTGGAGCGCGCTCCGGCAGCTATTTACACTGGATCCGGTGTAAATAGCTGCCGGATCATAATTACAGTAAACTAGTAAATACAGTAAAGGAAAAACTTGAGACTGAAAGGTTTTAACAGTCATCCAAATGACTGAACGTAAACATTGCTACAGTAACATACTAGCTACTATGTTGTTGACATTAGCTAGCTTGACCTTCAAAATGGCGGACACCGGGGCGTCACGTGACCCTGTGACGTCAGGTGAAAAACCTCAATAGAGATGGTGTGTGTGTGTGTGTGTGTGTGTGTGTGTGTGTTTACTGTAGAAAGTGTTGCTATTTCATCATGTTAGTCACTGCATATGTTTATACTGACATCACGCACAGCGAAGCATGATGTGGTGTTATCCAATTAAACTGTGTGTGTGTGTGTGTGTGTGTGTGTGTGTGTGTGTGGTTCTTCTGTCTCATCTGTTTTGTGTCTCTGATTTTTTTTTTTTTTTACTTTCTCTCTGTTGTAGAGTCCACGTGTCTTTTTCACTGTATTTATTGGCTCTGGAACTTCTTAGCGTTTCTAAATGAAAACAAAAGGCAAAATAAATGTGCTGAGCTGCTGTGAAATGTGTGTGTGTGTGTGTGTGTGTGTGTGTGTGTGTGTGTGTGTGTGTGTGTGTGAGTGATAGTGAATAGTGGTAAATAGTGAATATTTATGGCCCACATTTCCTGGGGCTCTAAGGATTTCCATATTTAGTTTCTGTTTGAGTCATGATATTCTCTCTCTCTCTCTCTCTCTCCCTGTGACAGGACAGAAAGCTGATGCCGGAGGAGTTGGATGGTATGTACAGCACAGCACTGCTCAATTCTGGACTCTGATTGGTCATCGGGTGTTGATTAATTCTCCCTAACAGCAGCTCTGACAGTAGTGCAGCTTTATATTAATGTGCTCATTCTGATATGTTACGGTTTCTATAGTAACGTATCATTCACAGGGGCGTGTCCAGCGGACGCTCTACTGATGATAAATTGATTTAAAAGTTTTCTTAATGTAAAGAGAAATGTGTGTGTGTGTGTGTGTGTGTGTGTGTGTGTGTGTGTGTGTGTAACGTTTCTGGAAGGAGTCTCCAGTGTGAGTGCTGTGTAACAGTCAGAGGGGAAGCTGGGGCTTTAAGGACAGAGGAGTTTACACTTCTTTACCGTTTCTCATGAACATAACAAGCTGCAATTTTTTTCTTCCTTTTTAATTAACTTCAAGAGAGAAAAGAGAGTCTGGTTAGGGAAATGACTGTTTATAGCTGCTATAATGTCAGTCATGACATGCTGTTAAAGGAAAATAATCAACTTCAGGGTGGTAACAGGAACTCTGCACCATCACACCACCCCATCATTTAGTATTTTACTGTAACACACACACACACACACACACACACACACACACACACACACACACACAGTTTCTTACATACAATCTAAAGATATTTGATCTTTAAAAGAATTTTAGTTTGACCAAATTCGCTAATGTGTGTGTGTGTGTGTGTGTGTGTATAGAACTGCAGCTTGCCTTTAAGGAGTTTGATTATGATCAGGACGGATATCTGCATTATAAAGACGTGGCAGACTGCATGAGGACGATGGGGTACATGCCCACAGAGATGGAGCTGATCGAGATCATCCAGCAGATCAAGATGAAATGTGTGTGTGTGTGTGTGTGTGTGTGTGTGTGTGTGTGTGTGTGTGTGTTTCAGACACCAATGTTTCTGTGTCTTGTCATCAGTGAGATGATCAACATGATGAACTCTTTCTTTCTGTGATTAAAACATGACAGTACTTCAGTGTGTTACATTTAGGACGCACACACAGTGATATCATGAATAATAAACTGATTGCATCATGTGGCTGACGAACCCTAACCCTACCTTAAAGCTTTATCTGTAACTGAAATCAGATACATTTACACATGCAGAGTATTTCTCAAGATGACAGAAGGAGGAGCTTATAGACTTTAAATATCAGATTTTGTGTGTGTGTGTGTGTGTGTGTGTGTGTGTGTGTAGGGGGCGGTCATGTAGATTTTGATGATTTCTGTGAGCTCATGGGTCCGAGGATGCTGATGGAGACGGCTCACATGGTGGGAATGCGAGAGCTGCACTGTGCTTTCAAACAGGTGAGTAACACGGCACCTAATGAAGTACCAGTGAAGTCTCAAACTCCAGCTTAGAGCTTACGATACGACCGCGATGGAGCGCGACATGAGAGGAGCCCATATCCACAGTGACTGGTTCACTCCTGGCTGGCTCGCCTGCCAACTGTGCAAATTTAGATCTGGACAATTTCTTCCATCATCAAACTACTTTTACTACTGGACTGTTTCCTGCAACGTGATTCCATCTGATTGTCACGTCCCAGAGTACCATTAGTTCCTGTTGGTGATGACCTTGAGCTGAAAAACCACAGGTGTAACCTTTAGCTTGGGTCAGTGGTTAACAGGAACATAAGGCCAGTTTTCTCATCACTGGAATTGGCTCTCTGTTGGTGGTGTCCAGTGACACAGTTTAAACCGTTTTTGATGTACAGGTCACATCCGACCCAATCAGTGTGTGTGAGTCAGAAGAGTTGATTCAGTATTTGAATCAGCTCTGCCACAGAAAATTGAGTTTCTTCTGACTGATGGGAGGAGCCTATGGTACATCCTCACTTTATAATCTATTTCTTAATCTTGTTCTTTATTCAGAAACAAAATGAAATGGGGGCGGCACGGTGGTGTAGTGGTTAGCGCTGTCGCCTCACAGCAAGAAGGTCCTGGGTTCGAGCCCCGGGGCCGGCGAGGGCCTTTCTGTGTGGAGTTTGCATGTTCTCCCCGTGTCCGCGTGGGTTTCCTCCGGGTGCTCCGGTTTCCCCCACAGTCCAAAGACATGCAGGTTAGGTTAACTGGTGACTCTAAATTGAGCGTAGGTGTGAATGTGAGTGTGAATGGTTGTCTGTGTCTATGTGTCAGCCCTGTGATGACCTGGCGACTTGTCCAGGGTGAACCCCGCCTTTCACCCGTAGTCAGCTGGGATAGGATCCAGCTCGCCTGCGACCCTGTAGAACAGGATAAAGCGGCTACAGATAATGAGATGAGATGAAAATGAAATGGATACTTCTGTTATTTTGTTCAGTCTGAATCCTGAAATGGGTTTGGACCAGAATTGAAGTGTTGCAATGGATTGGCGTCCCATCCAGAGTGCATCCCTGTCCAGATCCCAGTCTTCTTGGGACAGACTCGGGATCCACCTCAACCCTGAGCAGGATACCGATACTGAAGATCAATCTGACTAAGATCAGACCACACTCCTGCTCTAATGAGGCAGGAAAAAAACAAGAGCTTGATCTAAACGCACGACTGACTGTATGTGGTACGATATTCATTCCTCTCCCTCTCTCTCTCAGTTTGACTGTAATGGAGATGGAAGGATCAGCTTCGAGGAGCTGAAAGAGTCGATGAAGACACTGCTGGGTGAAAAACTGAAGAAGGGAGAGCTGGAGGAGATTCTGTCTGACATCGACCTTAATGGAGACGGAACTGTGGACTTTGATGGTAAGAAACTGTGATTAGAAATCATCCATGAGGTGTTCAGGTCATTTTGAGATAAATCAGTGGATTATGGATTGACATGAGAGTGGATTTATCTGAGCCGTTGTCAGACTTGTTACCAAGACGATGAGTCTATAGGACCAAACCAGTTGAGGAGGAGCATTTTATAATTACAGCAAATATCACACAGTTACTAAACAAAGGTCACGTAACTGTGTAACTGTTATTGCAAGTCGTCAAATTAATTCAAAATTTCTTTGTCCAAACAAACAATGGTCACAGTTTGAAGAAGCGGATTATGCCGTGAGCTGGAGTTCATACGTCTCTGCTCTGGATCACGACTAATTAAAATGTGCACATCGTTTCTTTAGACGAACAAAACATAATCGTATTAATCTGAGGCAACATGAGCATGAATACAGTCACTGAATTTTCTGAACTAGTTGAACATCCAATAAAAACGAAAGCCAGTCGACAAATGAATCTGGAATGAGTGACAGTTGCTTCAAAGCCTTCTATTATTAACTGACACCTTGGAAGCCCCGCCCCTTCACCACATCTCACATTCGTGAAGTTTCTCTTGTCTCGATGTTTGAAAGATGCACTGACGTGGTGCTCTCACTTTGTCAGGGAAAAATGGAGAATGTTTTGAGTTCATTAATGTGGAATAGAATCGATCAGTGTGTGTTACACTTGGCTAACATTACGCATGTGTATGGCTAGCATTACGTACATATACAGCTAACATTACGCACGTGTATAGCTAACATTACGCACGTGTATGGCTAGCATTACATACATATGTAGTTAACATTGCACCCGTACAGTATATAGCTAACATTACGCGCGTGTATAGCTAACATTATATACGTATGTAGCCAACATTATGTACATATAAGGCTAACATTACGTATGTGTATAACTAACATTACATGCATATGTAGCTAACATTATGCATATGTACAGCTAACATTACACATGTATAGAGCTAACATTACGTACATAGGTAGCTAACATTACATACATAGTCATATATGTATGTAATGTTAGCTACATATGTGCGTAATGTTAGCCATACTGTATAACATTACATACATATGTAGCTAACATTATATACATATATAGCTAACATTACGCATGTGTATGGCTAACATTACTTACATATGTAGTTAACATTACGCACGTGTATAGCTAACATTACGCATTACGTATATTGCTAGCATTACTTACATATATAGCTAACATTACATATGTGCGTATGTCTAACATTACACACGCGTATAGCCTGGTCACATGGCCGTAATGAACCCCGAGAGGAACAGAGAGAAGTAAATCTGTTAATTGAAGGAGCCGAGTGGCTGTAAATCTACAGCAGAAGGCTGATGTTTTCAGGGTCTCACTTCCTCCGTCTCTTACGGACTCTCAGACACGAGGCTTGAAGAATAAACAGCACAGATCATTTAGCGTGAGGTCATTTACCCCGATGACTGAATGATAATTAACATTCCACGTTAAACGCTAATCTCTACAGATATTTAAAACGTGTTAGAGTCTAAAATGATTTTACATTCTGCTAAACTGTTAGCTATAAACATCCCTGAGCTGCTCGTGATTTTATCCTGCGGTACATTTTAGATCCTTTAATGATTCGTTAACAGATTAAAATAATACTGCTGCTCTGCTCTAACATTAGAACGAGCTCATTAACATAAACCTGCTGTTACGGAAAATTAATCAACACCTCCTGACCTCTGCTTCCTCAGTGCTCAACTGTACAGGGTGTTAATGTTCGTTATAAGATTAATAATTCATGTTAATAATCAGTGCTCTTCTGTTTCTCTCTTCCAGAGTTCGTGATGATGCTCTCGGCTCGGTGACGTTCTCCTGGAGTTCCGGCGAAACGTTTCAGCTTTAAATTCACCTCATTATTAAATATTTTATTCAGCAGTTAAAGACTAAAGATGTGCTGCATGTAGTGTTTAAAAAATATTAAATATTCAATAAATATATAAAATTATTCTGAAACTGTCATGTGGCTTTTTAAATAAATGTTCAAATTAAAGATCAGGATTTAGTTCATTTTTTAATTTCATGTTTGTTTTTTAGTTAAAACATGCTGTCTGTTTTAGTAAAAATACCATACAGATAAAAACAGGAAATATTTACTATATTAAACCAGTGAGGTTTTTAATTTATTGATTAAGAATCACCATGAATAATTATTTCATAATATAAATATGCTCATCATTACACTGCTTTTCCTTCAGATAGTGTGTGTGTGTGTGTGTTTATATAATACTGAAGACCAAATGTCCCACAAGGATAAATAAGAAAAATCAGACAGTTTTGACGTCGTGGGGACGTTTGGATGGTTCCCACAAGGAAGGTAGCAGTGTTCACCAAAACAAAGTTTATTTTTTCATTCCTGAGTTTATGATGAGGTTTAGGTGCAGGGTGCTGCAATAATAAGGTCAGTGGACGGTCCTCAGAAGGAGCTCAAGACAAATGTGTGTGTATGACGCCACCTAGTGGAGGAGATCAGTTCTGTCTCAGAGACACACGGAGATTAAGAATCATTTTTAGTTTTATTTTAAATTAAAATGAACATAAATATCCAAGCCAAAAAAAAAAAAAGCACAATTCTGTAAAAAAGAAAATCTCAAATGATTTTAATCGATTTGTTCAACTGTACACTTACAGAAAGATCAATTAAAACCAAACTGTTATTATGCAGGGAAAAAAATGCTAAATGGTTTTAATAAGGCAAAACGTGTTAGTGCGTTTGCATGGTGTGGAAAACACGCAAAATATTTTCTTCAACACAACGATCCACTTTTCTTCTGTTCAAATCGCCACAGTATATAAAAAACTAAACACTGAAAACTAACATACAACAAAACCTCTGACGAAACACACTGTAGGTTTGGTTTTGTTCATCAATCGTGGATTTTCCACCACACTCGGGTCTAACTAAAGTCACCGAACAACAACAATCGTAATGAGATTAAAATGACCTCTGGAAGTCAGTCATGTGAGCAGGCACGTGCTGATCCACAACTCCGATCACAATCACTGGATCAGAGTTTAGTTTATGAAATCAAAACCTCTTCAGTTCAGAGTCACGTTTTAAACTCATGATGCACTGAAATTCCCAAAGGAGAAAGAAATATCTTAAAGAATTAAAAACCCCTGACCATTCAGTACACAGACCTGCAATGAAGCATCAAATCTCACACTTATGGGCTACAAATACTGTAATTAAATACTTAATTTCCTTAAATAATTAAAAACTCATCATGGTAAATTTGAAGTGATTAATTAAAATACAGAGTATTGTGGGATTTCACTTAGTTTTTATTCAGGCAAATAAACAAGAAACTGCTGAAGCGTTTGTGCTTTTTTATTTTTTTAATAATCTTTCCCCCAGCGAGCCGCACTCACACATCACTTATTAAAACTCCGCTCGGGAAGGCCTGGGGAATTCTTTTACTCTGGCTCTAAAAATCCTGGAAACTAGTGTCAGTTTTTAATTTGTGTTTTTGTGTCGAGTGTTTTTCTCCACAAAGGCTCATTTGAGTGCATCATGATGTTCAACCTGTACAACCCCGGATCAGAAAAAAAAAAAGTTGGGGCAGAATGTGGAGCGGAAATTAAAACTGAACACTGATTTGTAAATAATTCCTGATCTGTATTGCACTCAAAACACCACAGTCGTTGGTGTTTTCCCCTCATTATCATCATAAGGCTTCCATGTTCCACAGTAAAGTTTTAACTGGTGTTTGTGGATGTAACTCCGTATTGTAGCTTGATAAAGGTTTTCTAGAGTAATCTCGAGCCCATGTGGTTCTATCAGCTGGAGATGAATGATGGTTCTTGATGGCGTCTGAGGGATCGGAGATCACAGGGGTTCAGATTAGGCTTGAGCTCTTTACACACTGAAACGCCTCCAGATTCCTTGAATGGTTTAATGATCTTCTGCACCGTAGAGGGTGAAATATCCAAATCCCTTCCTGTCTTTCTTTGAGGAACATTGATTTTAAACATTTCAATAATTTTCACAGATTTGTTGGTAAACTGGAGATCCTCGGCCCGTCTTCACTCCTCAAAGACTCGGCCTTTCCTGGAGACTGATTCTGTACCAGATCGTGATTACAGTCACCTGTTTCACATCACATCATTATTTAATAGTTGTACCTCATTACTCGCCTTAAATTTCCTCGTCCCAACTTTTTTGCAATGTGCTGCAGGACTGAAACGCAGGAATGGATGGATATTAACAAATGAAATGAAGTCGACCAACAAAATATCTCGGGTTCATTCTGTCTGTAATGAAATACAAGTCAAAGTACATTTACACATCACTGATTTTTTTTTTTATATTTGTATTTTCCACACCATCCCAACTTTTCCTGATTCAGGGTTGCACGTTTGTGTTGCTTGAAGAGCATTTTCCATGTTGTGTATCTGATGATCAGCGCATGCCGAACTCCGAGTGCAATTTCATAAAGCGATTCAAGCAGAAACATGAAAACAATTAACAGGAGCACAATGATTACACACCGGCTGGTTTCTCTCAGGAGTTACAGATTTAACTTCCAAGTCACAAAAAGTATAGATTTTTTCCCCTAACTTTTTAAAATCAGGCATTTTTTATAATAATAATAATAATAATGTTTTACATTAAGTGCAAAGAAAATCACAGATTGCAGATTGATGGTTGAGGGAATTCTCTATAAAGAATTTAATTTATAAAATTTCTTTTATTAAATGTGTTTTGGTGAGTTATGAATAAACTTCACAAGTTGTGACTAAAGTAAAATATTTTCTATTAGTTTTGTTCTTTTAGCTGGTGAGTTTCTTTGGAATATCATGCAATCATTATTTATTAATTATTACTTAAAGGGATGCTCCAGTGGATTTACTCTTAAACCTGTGTTAATTAAAACGTAGTCGTAGGTTTCAGTCAAACTTTCATTTTCAGAGACCAAATAGAGTTCTAGAAAAATAATTTTTATTAAAATACCAGACGGGCCTCCTGCGGAAGTGATGTATGCGATGATGTGGCGTAGTGGAAGCTTGGAGCAACCCGGCTCTTTATATCCTCGGCTTACGTCGTGGTTGTGTTAGTTTTACAAGTATCCCTCATTGCGCAGCATATGTGCCAAAATGATGCTAAAAAGGGGGGACGATAAAATATCTTCAGTTTTTACGTGGCCAGAATCATCCAACTATTCGCAAGAAATGGATTCACGCCATCGGAAGACCTCAAACCAATCTGCCTGCGGTGCTCGACTTCTGCTCCCAACATTCTGAATCATCCTGTTTCAATGAATTGACTGAATTAAAAGGAAGATGAACGAGGGCTTCCAGAATAAAAAGAAAAGACGATGTTGTGGCAACAATATCTGCCCATCGTCCAGCTCCAAAAGTCCACCGGTGCAGTGCTGAGTGACGGAGACGACATCGCCGGGAGGTTAGTTTGGACTGTGCGCTACTGTGGTTCTCTGCGCTGTATTATCGGTGTCTGACCTGGTGAATTGTTATCAGTATTCCGATGCGTTGAGGCTCTTCAGCGTAAACTGGAATAAAATATAGGTAACATAGAAAACAATCACTGATGG
Source organism: Neoarius graeffei (assembly GCF_027579695.1). Classification (NCBI taxonomy): domain Eukaryota; kingdom Metazoa; phylum Chordata; class Actinopteri; order Siluriformes; family Ariidae; genus Neoarius; species Neoarius graeffei. The sequence goes on from NC_083578.1 coordinate 91,831,995, forward strand.
ACCAAGAGACGGAGCATTCGATTGAGCTTCAGGTCGACTCCGCTCCAGATGAGAGAGAAAACTCAGAACGTTTTGCATGAAACTCAATCACTTGAAATTTCTGAAGTTTTATTTCATGGTCGTTTCATTCATGTGCTCAGAACGTGAACTGACCAGAAAGAGGGATGTTGCTGTGCAGACAGATGAACCAGTCCGTGTTGGAATCGAGACAGAGACAGTTGTCTTCGAAGAGGAGATTATCCAGTGTTTTGGTAGGAGATGAAAGCGTCTCATTAAAGGATTTGTTCAAACTCCGCTAACAAAACCATGACGCAAGCGGAGGATATAAAGAGCCGAGTTGCTCCAAGCTTCCACTACGCCACGTCATACGCTGCTTCCGCAGGAGGCCCGTCTGGTATTTTAATAAAAATGCATTTTTCTAGAACACTATTTGGTCTCCGAAAATGAAAGTTTGACTGTTGAAATCCACGACTACTTTTACTTAACACACGAGTAAATCCTCAGGAGGAGCCCTTTAATATGCTGCTCTTATTGTTCTGATAAAATTAAGCCTTAAAGTTCTCCATTTTCTTTTCTTCCCTTATTATTATTATTATTATTATTATTATTGTTCCTCCTGATGAAACCGGGTCATATTAACACTCACTGTTGCGTCTGTGAACTGAAGCTGCATGTTTTCCGTGACCGAGTGATCAGGACGTGACGGACCCGCGAGCAGATTAACTCAGCCGTCTTGAATGTTTCAGCTTGAACATCACCATGCAGCAGCAGTGAAATCACGCCGATTAAACACTGCTCGAGTCCTTTTAAATAAATATTTGCCTTTTGTACTGTATATGAACCACCTGACCCTCCTTACAGGTCTCAACGGCGCTCATCACAGGAAGCAGAGTCCGTGTGCGTGAAAATGTTTTACACCCGGAGCCGTGTGCGAACAGCTGTACTGTAATATAAACACACACTAACACTAAATACGACATGCTCCTGATCTGCAGGTGACCCGGGGCCAGAACACACTGCACAGCATCAGAATTATTGGCACTGTGACACATTTACACCCCGGGGAAACGGGTGGTCATGGATCACTGTTCCGAACGTTCAGCTACATTTCAGAATTATATTTCTCTTCATAATCTTATCAAGGGTGCCAATAATTCTAGAGCAGACTGTATGCTCCTTAGAACTGATATCAGGGACAGGATTACAAACTTGGTCAGGCTCTAACACGTTTCTACACATCTGTCTAATCTCCATCTAATCTCCACCTTATTTTTATTTATCTGAGCTTGAAGGTTTAAGTGTAAACTCAGTTTTGTTTTTATTACAAATAAATGACAAAAAAAAAAAAAAAAAAAAATCAGCATTTGGGATTTGTTTCAGTCACAACACACACTCACCTCAGTACTGTCTGTGCTAACGAAGAACGGCACAACGTTACTACTGCATAAGGAAACACAGTCAGGCTGTGCGTGTTCGCTCTACTCAGGATGCGCGTTCTGTAAGTACGTGAGGATGTGCTGGATCTTAACCAGACGTTCTCGGAGCGTGGTCATGGAGAGAACCGAGAGCTGGTAACGAGGATCCACTGGGAGAACCGCTAATAACCACCAACAACACGCTGGACCATTCGGACTGGACTAGAGAGAGAGAGAGAAAGAAGGACTATTAACCTCTTGACCAGCTTTTTTTTAATAGACGTTTTACAGGTGTTTAAATAGCAGAAACAAAGCCAAATGTTCAGTTCAGTAGTTTGTACTACAACCCTGAATCAGAGAAAGTTGGGAAAAATACAAATAAATAAATCAGTGATGTGTAAATGTACTTTGACTTGTATTTCATTACAGACAGAATGAACCCGAGATACTTCATGCTTTGTTGGTCGACTTCATTTAATTTATTAATATCCATCCATTCCTGCGTTTCAGTCCTACAACACTTTCCAAAAAAAAAAAAGTTAGGATGAGGAAATTTAAAGTGCTGATGACACGTTTTTGACATCTTTGGCGATGTTTTATAACATAAAAAGTAATTCCCGATGATCCATATATTAATTCACGAAGGTGCCTATTTTAAAAGTTATGATAAAAAACGCGGCTATTTGGGCAAATTTGACGGGGCTGCAGCACCCAGGAGACGAAAGAGGAGGAGGAGCTATATGACGTCAGCGAAAGAACCTTCCTCCTAACTTACCAGTTTGTTGTTGATGCGACAGGTGTTCAGTTTGTCATTATTAGTATTATTATTATACATTATTATACACATAAAATTTATTTTCCTTAATCTGCACTATTTTGATCAAAGAATACAGCAGGGCAAGCATGGCAGCAGACATTTTGATTCAAGAGAAAATTACCCAGAATTCCGTGCACTGGGGGTCTGAGGGCTCTAGAGGACCTGGTGTGAACAGAAAGAGGACTGAGGCCCCATCAAAGCTTAACTGGACCAGAAAGAGAACCCAGTCCTCTTTGTAATAAATTCACAGTGTGAACACAAAAAGAACTGAGTTCTTTTTCTGTTGGTCCACTTTTTGGTCCACTTAAAGAGGACTGGGTCTGGTTCCTTTAAAGGGGACCAGGTGTGAAAACACCCAATGACAATGTTTTATCTTTTTGGCTCATATACGCCTTTGAAAGGCCAATCCGTAGTAGGGATGCAAAAACAAAAAAATCTTGACCGACTACCGAGCCTCATTAGCCGGTTAACCTACGAGTTTAAACAGGGATGCAAATGGCGGATGCGCCTTTTTCACGGCTGAATCGCGCAGATCCGATTTTTTTGGGGGGGGGGGCGCGTTGGAGTGTCTGAATAATTTCAGAGTAAATTATGTATTAAAATTACTAAATGAGCAAATGCTGTTACAGTCCATGAAACATAGGAAGTATTAGTATGAGAAGGCAGTTGGTTAGAAAGCTGCACATATTTGCGCAGCTTCCGTGCAGGCGTGCGCGGCGTTCTGATTTACTGTTTTTCAGACAAAAATATACATATTTACAACCCTGTCATTATCTGGAACTGAGTTTAGATTACGAACATTCTTACGATAAAACGTCCTGCATAGTCTCTTTATGATAAACGTCTTAATGCCACTTACCCGTGAGGTTATCAAGTAGACATTCTTCTTCGGAACCTTCCAGAGGTATAGTTGGGATACCCATCCCGCAACAAAATATTTATAAGCTTCCAGGCTCTTGTAAGCTTTGAGGGCTTTGCCAGTGTAACATGATTCACGATTAACGAGAAAATTGTAAAAATGTCGTGGTAGGCCAGATCGGGCAAATCGCCGGCACTACAGCTCCAAATTTCCCTGAACAAGGATTGCAGCAAGTTGTACGGATCTGCAATCCCCAACCTGGAGCACTTTTCCACGTAACGCTGCCTCACGTCACCTTCAAGATGCTGAACAAACTTAGACAAGTAATCGCGCGATGTAGATGGGGTATTTTCCGAATTTTCTTGGGGATTACTGCCCGGATCCATTACGCTCACGCAAGGTAAACAATCCTGATGCCGTCCAATGTGGCGGAGTGGGCGGAGTACACACGTGCGGGTCACGTGACTGCACATCCTCTATAGAAGCAGAGATCGGCACTGCACCCATACGCCTTAGTACTGGGACAGGAGACTGCCTGCGGTGGGGCGGGGCAGCTGGTCAGGAGACTGCTGGGGGGGGGGGGGGGGGGGGGGCGCTTTACTGGGAAACGCTTTACTGGGAAACGCTTTACTGTCACAACTGTTTCTGATTCAGGGTTCTATGTTCTTTCATGTTTCTGTAACATTCATAATAATCTGGAAGCTGAGCTTCTGGATCCTCACAGGTGTAATGTTCATTTTTGAAGTTAATTTATTTCCACTTAAAATTAGAGATACGTTTAGCAGTTTCACGTAGAAACCACATCAGGCACAAACTTTTGCACTCGGCTATATTTAAATAAATTAAAAAAAAAAAAAAATTCCATGTGGTCATTAAAATAAATTAACATACAATAGTGTGTGTGTGTGTGTGTGTTACCTGTATATCATTCTCTTTCTCAGGCATGGGTCCGAAGTGCTGCAGTATTTGGTTCCTGAATCGGTTCTCCAGAGCGTGAAACCACACACTCGCCTGATTATACACCTGATCATAGAGATCCTGCAGCTGCAGTTCCTCCTTACCCTCCACCTACAACACACACACACACACACACACACACACACACGACTTGAACTCAAGCTACATGTCAATCCATGTTCATATGTGGTCTTACAGAGTGCAGGTGAGAGAGAGAGAGAGAGAGAAACAGACAGACAGCACTCACTCTCTGGTCCTGCAGGTACTCGATGTTGGCGATGTAGTACCCGTCCCTCATGCTGCGTGTGAGAACACGGAACCGTTTCCCTCCAAATGTGTCGACCACCGAGCGGCCGTCTGGCAGAAAGTGCACATTACGAATGTGCAGCATGCAGCCGAAATCCGCAAACCTGAACACACACACACACTTAATACATACGCTCATAGTATTTTTCTACAGTCTTCCTCCCTCTCTCTCTCTTCACACACACACTCTCTCACACACACTCTTCCTCCTGCATTTTAGCTTAAGTAAATTAAAAGGGTCATAAACAGCACAATTAAAGCAGCCTCTCACAGAAAACACACCCTTTGTGTGTGTCGCTGATGCACATGCCGAACTGTCGGGTTCCAGTCTCCATGCAGCGGCGGATCATGAGGCGGTACCGAGGCTCAAACACGTGCAGCGGGCAGGGGACGGTGGGGTACGCCATCGTACACACGAAGATTGGAACATTATTCTCTAAACTGAGAGAGAGAGAGCAGATTTTATGTATATATATATATATGTGTGTGTGTGTGTGTGTGTGTGTGTGTTGTGCTGCTTACTCTGAGAGCTCTTTTGTTTCGTCGTTGTGTATCTTTTGTCTCCTGGCATGATGCTCAGACAGGTAACGCTTAATGATGTCATCAAGCACACGTGTGATGGAGAACCGCCGAGAGGCCAGGTACTGAACACACACACACACACACACACACACCCCGCTGTTAATAATTTATCATCATCATCATCATAGTGAGACAGTGAGAGAGAATAATTTACAAGTCATAAAAATAAAAATCAATTTAATTTCAATAAAATTTATACTTTTCATATTTATTACTATTGAGCATCTTTATTAACACATAGCATGATTTAATTGGTTAAGTTAAAAAGCAATAAAGATTTTTCCCCTTTTTTCTGTCGGCTCAATTCACTTGTGTAATTTCAGCGGATTTTGTTTTTATAGCTTTTTTTTTTCTTTAAGTGTGAAATTTTCAGATGGAATTTTTCGAATTGAATTCTGACAGCCACCTAATGACATCATAACAGCAGCCAACCAATCAGCAGCTTTGGTTCAGCTGAAAGTCCATTACAAGTTCAGTTACAGATCCAACAGAGAAGCGCTAACGCGGCTCGGTCAGTGGCGCGCGATTAGCATCGCCTCACTGTTAGCATCGCTCAGGTTTTTCATTCTGAGATTTACTGCAGTCTCTCTCACCAGCCTGAGGCTCTCTTTACACAGAGGACACTGAGGGCTGTGATCTAAACTCCTCTGCAGGCAGTTCTTACAGAACGAGTGTCCACACGGCGTCGTCACCGGCTCATAGAACAGCCTGAGAGAGAGAGAGAGAGAGAGAGAGAGAGAGAGAGAGAGAGAGAGCTTAGCTGTGGCTCAATTAGCTAACTGGGTTAGTTATAAATGCTACATATGCAGTTGCTCATACCTCATGCACAGTGAGCACTCAAAGTCCGTGGGGTCGAGCAGCTCTCTCGGGACGCTGGGGTGGAGTTTACCTTCATCACTACACACCGGTGCTGCAGCACTCACTAGAGAGAGGGATATAAAGGCTAAAACACACTCCACAGAAGCTAATCCCAACCCTACTAATGGAAGCAGAACAAACACAAACCCTGTGTTTAATGCACCCTTGATGACTTCCCCCAGCGACTTCCCAGGCTTTCAACTATCAAATGTACAGAAGAAAAAAAATTAAAAAAAAATCCCCAAACAAAGCTAGCTTTTCAAACATTCAAAAACTCTGAAATTAAATGGGCTGACAAACTAATTAAATCCCAAACGAAAACATTTGCAAAGGCTGCAGTTAAGACAAAACTGATACAGATAAATAAATACAGGAGCTCATGGCTGACGATTCCTCATCAAAGCCAGAAACCCAACACTAAAACTATCCAAATAAAATCTGCTAGCTAATGTTACAGAACTGTGACTTACTGGAGTTACAAAATATAAAATAAAAAAATCCCACAATCCCCAAACAAAGCGAGCTAGTAAACTAGCCAACTGTTTGTAAAAGAAATGCAAAAATAAAGCTAGCAAAAAAAAAAAAAAGTTAGCAAACTAAAGTAAAACTAGCATGCAGCTACTACTGCCATTTCTTCTTCGGGCTGTTCCTGTTAGGAGTCTCCACAGTGGATAACGTCCCTCCATCTCCTCCTGTCCTCTGTATCTTTCCCTAGTGTGTAACTAAGGTGGTGTTTACATTAGACCGCATCCGTATCGTTTTCGTCGCGGATGCACTGTCCGTTCACATTAAAACGCCGGGAAACGACTCCACAGGCAGAACAACTTGAATCCGCCAGGGCCCACGTATTCAATCCATTACGTATCTGAGCCGGTGCTGTGTAAACATTGAGGACACGAGGAAACGCAGTGCTGAGCTCTAGCTGACAACGTCACTGTGACATCCACCTTCCTGATTCGCTGGCGTTGGTCATGCCACGTTGGTCATGTGACGTGACTGCTGAAAAACGGTGCGAACTTCACTTCCTGCTATTTGTCCCGAATCACTGCTCGTGCGCTTCACTCGCGCGCTGTGTGAGCTGCGCAGGGCTGGAGTGCGCACCCTCCAGACGGCACTCGCTGTTCAGGGCGGAGTGATTTGGAGCGCAGGATGCCTGCGGAGCCGAGCGTATCCGTGTATTGGTGTTGCTGTGTGCACGCGAATCGTTTTAAAAACGTTAATCTGATGATCCGCTGATACGGTCTAATGTAAACACCACCTAACATTATATAAAATCTCCACACAAAGCTACCTTGTTAAGTTCAGGAAAAAAAAAAAAATCTTCGTGAAAAGCTAGCTAATAAACTAATTTTAGCAAAAAAGCCAAAAGCAAAGCTAGTTAGTTAAAAAATCTGACCAAAAGTGAGCTAGTAAACTAATGATGGCGAAAAATTCCAGGCAGCTAAAGTGGGAGAACAAGATTCCTAAACAGAGCAAGCAAACCAACACTTAACAAAAAACTCCAATAAACCTGGCGATCGAACATTATATACACACACACACACACACACACACACACACTAGGGCAAAACCCAGGAGGGAGGGGTGGGTGTGTGCACGTGTGGGAGAGAAAGAAAGAAAATGTTAATACTGAGATCTGAATAGGGCGACTGACCTCCGTGTTTTTTGTGTTTGGAGTCACTGTTCTCCACCCCTTCAGGCCCCGCCTCCAATCTGGACAGTTTCCTCTTCAGCAGTGCACCCTGTTCTCCCAGCTGAGGGGCGGAGCTTACCCTCTTCAGCCCCTCTCCTCTGGCTCCGCCCACCACATGAGCCCGTAAAGACTGAGCTCGGATTAGCCCCGAGGGCTCCGAACTCTCCTCAAGGGTCTGAGGGACACAAAGAACGTTAAACGTCGACATGCTAATAGGATGAAACCGTTACCTGTGTCACGGTAAACCGCGGTAAAGTTCCAGACAGTTAATTTTACCGTTTCAAATATTAATCATGATTAAAACCAGGGTTTGAGAAGCTCATGTTAAAGTCTGGAGAAAGCAAATTCAGAGAAAACTGACATTAGAAAATAGCTGCTGAAAAAAAAAAAAAGTGAAAAGACTGAACTGTGACGTGAATGATGGAGTTTCTCATCATTTCTGTGTTCAGGAGTTTTGGGCGGGTCAGAACTCCGGGCTCAATGACACACTGGCCGAGAATTTCCAGAACCCTTTTAAGGTTTACAGTATTTTCACGCCCACCTACATGTCATTATGGATCACTTCTGTTTTCTTTCAGGATGGCAAGCTAACACTCATTTCCGAGAAATAAAAGATTTTTCTTTTAATGTTTTTCTGAATCTAATCTAAACACGTGCTGCCATTTTTAACTTTTTTCCCCCTCAGGTTCAGCCACAACCTGTGTGCACTCTGCTCTTCTGCCGCGTTGCTAAATGCTCGTTCAGAATGGATTCGTTTATGGATTGGTGGACTTTGACAGAAAATAATTAAAAGAAGATTTTTTGTGTGTGATTGGACATGTTTCCGAGCTGCTCATCTCAAAGCAGCCTTGTGTGCTGCTGGCTGTTACATGGATCTAAAACTAGCTGGATTGGAACACCAACTCTACTGAGGAACAGCAGGAAAGAATTCAACTGGTTTATTAACCCACAATGTCCTGACCTTAAACTAACCCCAACCACAAGCCTGAAGCCACTGCAATGCTGATTCACCCAACAGTTGCTGAAATAAACCAAAAAGTGTCAGACCATGTGCTGACTTCCACTGGTCTAAACCCGCAGCTCTGCCACTCCGCAGTCAGATATCACCGGAGGCTCCACCTTTCCCACCTTCACCGGACAGCGCTGCTCATTTTATTTGCGGTTTTCAATATAAAATTTGGTGAAATTATTTCCGTTTGTACTTTCTGAACAAAAGCAGCACATTTTAACAAAACCATAATAACACTGATAACTTATTTCAGTCACTGTAACCTTGTTTCATCTCTACATGCTAATGCACTAATACACAAATCACTGGGGGGGGGGGGGGTCGTGTTTCAGACTTGCCTGCACACTCTCACACGTCGGAAGCAGGAGATCACACAGGATCTGCAGAGAGAATAAACATAGCTGACCAATCAGAATCCAGCATTTCATTGTGCAATGATTTTATTTATTTGTTTATTACATACATTTTCTACTTCCTGTCTGGCCTCCTGGAAGTCCTGATCCACACAAAGACACTGGAGGAAGAGTTTTACAGACTCATCCATTCGACCCATTTCCTTTAACAGCTTAGCCTTACAGAACACCACCTGAGAGAGAGAGAGAGAGAGAGAGAGAGAGAGAGGGTTGTTGTGGTGAGACAGCTGACGTGAAAGTAATCTGTAACTGTAAAGCATGCTTTGTTGCTCACCTCAACAGACGGAGCGATACTCATGCACACGTCAAAGTCTTCCAGAGCGTGATGATACTGCTGCAAATGGCGATACGCTTCAGCTCGACACACTCGCAGTCTGATATTACTGGGGTCTAGAGAGAGAGAGATAGAGAACCTCAGCCTTTAGACACCATAATTAGTCTACAGTGTGTGGAGCAACAGTGAGCGTGAAGGTTCCCTCTCTGATAACGATCATGAAGAACCTTGAGAGAACCCAATCCAGGTGACCATATTCTAAAGAAAACCAGCAACACACAATAACTAGAAAAAACAAGAGTGTTCTGAGCACACAATGTCCCCCACTGGCAACTTGGCCATAACTCTGGTAAAATGTGACGGAATTGAATGAAATTGTAATGTGTGTATTACCGACATATACCAAAGAATCCTGCCAAGTGTCGTGAAATTCCTACAAAAATTGAGAGAGGAGTTGACTTCAGAAGGTGAGCACCCTTCCTCGGACAGACATCGCCACGACATAATCCCTCTCCGGGCCGTTCAGCCAGCGGGGGGTAATACAAATCGTGAGTGAAGTTGATTTCAGAAAGCAAGCACACCTTGATGAAATTACCAAAAGTACAAGTTTAACAAAAATCAAGGGCATAACTCTGGTAAAAATTTTCGCAAACAAAATTAAATCGCAATACGCATATTACAGTCATAGAACAGCCTTTTGACAAGCTTCGAGAAATTCGTCCAAAAGCTGCGAGAGGAGTTGACGTCAGAAGGCAAAAACACACCTTCAACGAAATTGCAATATGCGCATTATCGACACATGAAGAACCCTGCCAAGTTTTCTCCAAAAAGTTGTGATGTCAGAAGGGGAGCGCCCTTCCCAGGGGACCCCGGGGCCCAAAAGTTACTGAGCTCATCTCGTAAGAAAGGGACCGGTTTCTCGTGCGTCCTGTGGGCGTGGCCTGTATGTTTGAGTCACATGATCATGCAGAGCCGATTAAGTCGTTCCATCACACAGGTTCCTCAGGAGGTTCCGGAACCTGTGAGACAGAACCAAGCAGCTTCCTGCACGTGGACACAGATCTCGCGATAACTCCTGAACTCTGCTTCACCTTCCCCCCCACGCCGCTTATAAGCCCAGTGTTCTCGGAACCGCCGCGGGTTCGGGCTGAGCGTCAGGACGCGCCTTATGCAACTAGGGGCTTCGCGCATGCGCCGTTCGGGTTCGTCTTTTGTAACGCAGGGGACGGTGCGCGCATGCGCAGTGCGAGTCGGGCTTCATTCCACAACACAGTCCATAAAAGTGTCAGAAAGCGATGAAGCGCAGCGGGCCGAGCCGAGCCGAGCCGAGCCGGTTTACAGAGAATGTGAACAGCGTGATTAACTGAGTGAAAGTGAACTGACCGGAGTGCAGTAGCGGTGTTGCTAAGGCCAGCGCTCGGCTCAGGTGTTTGCTCCTCAGCAGCTCCTGCACCTCCGCGCTCCTCTTGGCTTTGCGGACTTCCTCCGGAAACCATTTCTCTAAGAGTCCACACAGCAGCACGTTCGCGCGGAGCAGGTGTTTGGGCCCGAGCTCCTCACGGCACCGCTTACACTCGGACAGACCGGCGCGCTGCAGGCAGCTCCTGCAGTAGGAGTGTCCGCACGCGGCGGTCAGCGGCTCCGCCATGAAGTGCTGACAGCCGGGGCAGTCCAGCTCCCGCTCCGGCGCTCGGCCCCGCGCCCACGGAACACAGGGCTCCTTCTTCCTCAAGTTGCGCACGATGACTTCCACTAAAGCGCTGATGTGTTCGGGTCGCACGGACTCGGGTTCGGACTCGGACTCGCACCTCACGGCTCGGAACAAAGCGTCCAGCGCCCCCGTCAGCCGCTTGTGTTCCAGCCCGAGCCGCTCGCTGGCGGACAGCATAAAGAAACCCGCTCCGTCCCCACAGCTTTGCTCTGGCTCTTCAATCGACATCTTTTCCCTTCTACGGATGAACCGGATTCCCGACTGGACCGAACCGAACCTCTCCGCGCTAAAGCGCGCGCGGCATGGTACTGAAGCCCAGCAGCTCCACAAGGAGACCCTTAATTGCGCGTGCCAGCGTGTTACATAAAAATACACGCTCACGTGATCACAACGGAGCGCTCCTATTGGCCAGAGAAATGTCGGTTACAAAACCCTGAGCTCGTCAAGTTTTGTAACTGAGCCGAGTGGAGACTCACCCGAGTCTGATCTGAGATCAGCGTCACACACACACACACTGCAACTGAGCCGAGTGGAGTCTCACCCGAGTCTGATCTGAGATCAGCGTCTCTCTCACACACACTATCCTGTAAAAAGCATTCCGTCTCCAGGAGTCCTGCGTTCGTGTTAAAAGTGTAAGACTTCCTGGAACAGGCGCTGAAACAGCGAATCACCGTTTTCTATAAATCACTCTATATCACCAGTACTTAATATTTTTAAGCGATAATAACAATACAAAACAATACAAATCAATTTTGTCCTTGCTTTTAGTCATCTCAGTTTTAGGTCGAAGCTTCTGCGCATGCGCCAACACCTCTGCTGTTACGAGAGCATTGGAATGATGAACCTTATTTCATAACAGCTTTCATAACTTATGTTTTTTTCTTACATCATTTTATACCCTGTGTCAACAACAATAATGACAACAGTGTGAACTTTAACTGACCTTATGTACTGTACAGTTTATAAAGTTACAGAATGATGTTAGTCTGATGGCATGGTTAAATTTTACATTTATTTATTTATTTAGTGATTTTCAGGAAGGTTCTATATGTACACAATATACCACTGAGATTTATATACACATCAGTAAATAAATATATACAAAGGTTTAATTACGTTTGGATTGATCTGTCTTTAAAAAAGTCGTGATAATGTACAGTGCCTTACAAAAGTATTCACCCCCCTTGGTGTTTGTCCTGTTTTGTCACTTGACAAGCTGGAATTAAAATGGATGTTTGGAGGGTTAGCACCATTTCATTTACACAATATGTCTACCACTTTAAACGTGAAAATTGTTGTTTTACTGTGACACAAACAATAATTAAGATGAAAAAAACAGAAATCTGGAGTGTGCATAAGTATTCCCCCCCAAAAGTCAATACTTTGTAGAGCCACCTTATGCTGCAATTAGAGCTGCAAGTCTCTTGGGATATGTTTCTATGAGCTTAGCACATCTAGCCACTGGGATTTTTGCCCATTCCTCAAGGCAAGACTGCTCCAACTCCTTCAAGTTAGATGGGCTACGTTGGTGTACAGCAATCTTCAAGTTATGCCACAGATTCTCAATTGGATTGAGGTCTGGGCTTTGATTAGGCCATTCCAAGACATTTAAATGTTTCCCTTTAAATCACTTCAGTGTAGTTTAGCAGTATGTTTAGGGTCATTGTCCTGCTGGAACATGAACCTTCATTCCAGTCTCAAACTTCTGGCCGACTCAAACAGGTTTTCCTCCAGAATTGCCCTGTATTTAGTGCCATCCATCTTTCCTTCAGTCCTGACCAGCTTTCCTGTCCCTGCAGATGGAAAACATCCCCACAGCATGATGCTGCCACCACCATGCTTCACTGTAGGAATGGTGTTCTCAGGATGTTGGGTTTGCACCACACATGGCATTTCCCATGATGGCCAAAAAGATCAATTTTCGTCTCATTTGACCACAGGATCTTCTTCCATGTGTTTGGGGAGTCCGCCACATGCTGTTGGGCAAACTCTAAACATGTTTTCTTAAGCAATGGCTTTTTTCTGGCCACTCTTCCATAAAGCCCCGCCCACTCTGTGGAGTGTATGGCTTAAAGTGGTCCTATGGACAGATACTCCCATCTCCGCTGTGGATCTTTGCAGCTCCTTTAGTGTTATCTTTGGTGTCTTTGTTGCATCTCTGATTAATGCCCTCCTTGGCCGGTTTGTGAGTTTTAGTGGGCGGGGTCTTCCCTTGTCATGTGTCGTGGTGCCATATTCTTCCCATTTTGCTATAATGGATTTAATGGAGCTCTGTGGGATATTTGAAGTTTGGGATATTTTTTTAATAACCCAACCCTGATCTATACCTCTCTACAACTTTGTCTCTGACCTGTTTGGAGGCTCCTTGGTTTTCATGTTGTCTGCTTAGTAGTGTTGCAGAGTCAGGGTCCTTCCAGAACAGGTTGATTTATACAGACATCATGTGACAGATCATGTGACACTTTGATTGCACACAGGTGGATCTTAATCAACTAATTATGTGACTTATGAAGTGAATCAGTTGGACCAGCTCTTATTTAGGGGTTTCATACGAAAGGGGGTGAATACTTATGCACACTCCAGATTTCTGTTTATTCATATTATTGTTTGTGTCACAATAAAACAACAATTTTCACCTTTAAAGTGGTCGGCATGTTGTGTAAATCAAATGGTGCTAACCCTCCAAAAATCCATTTTAATTCCAGCTTGTAATGCGACAAAACAGGACAAACACCAAGGGGGGTGAATACTTTTGCAAGATACTGTAAGTGTAAAACATTAGGTATATAAAGAAATGTTTTGGTTATAAAATTGTGCTGCATTTTACATTTAATCACTAAACTAAACACTTTGTGATGCTTTTTAAATTCTAATATTTGTTCTAGTCTAGATACACATCTGTAGTAAGTTAATACAGAAGTTAATATATTAAATATTAATTAACTGTTTTAAAAAGATGCCTTTATTTGTCACATGCACACTTCAAGCACAGTGAGATTCATCCTCTGCATTTAACCCATCTGAAGCAGTGAACACACACACACACCCAGAGCAGTGGGCAGCCACACCAGAGCGCCCGGGGAGCAGTCAGGGGTTCGGTACCTCGCTCAAGGGCACCTCAGCCCAAGGCCGCCCACGTTAACCTAACCGCATGTCTTTGGACTGTGGGGGAAACCGGAGCACCCGGAGGAAACCCACGCGGACACGGGGAGAACATGCAAACTCCGCACAGAAAGGCCCTCGCCGGCCACGGGGCTCGAACCCAGACCTTCTTGCTGTGAGGTGACAGCGCTAACCACTACACCACCGTGCCGCCCATTTTGATTTCCTAGCACAGAAAACTGAAAAGAGACCAAGGAGGAATTAAGAAAAAGAGAGTCCATTTCTCTGAATTTGACCTTTTTTTTAAACATATGTTTATTTTATTGTGTTGAAACTTCAAATGAACTCTGGTTTGCATTAAAATCATTTTTAATGTAATAAATCAAAGATGAACACAACGAGGATATCATATGCATATAAATAACCTTTGTAAATCTTTATATTTCTACTAAATCTTGATTCAAGGTCATGTATAACTGTTAGTCATTTTAAAACTCTTCAGTGGCTTCCTGTAGAATATAGAGTTTCCTACAAAAAATTACTTCATCTCAAAAGGATTGTTTCTGGTGAGGTTTCTTCCTATTTATGTAACAATATTATGCATGTCAGGTCCATACAGTCTCATGCCACATGATCTAGCAGTTCTTCTCTTGTTTTACCTCGTGTTCATACTGTTTTTGGTAAATGTAGTTTTTTAAATACTGCTATCGTTGAGTGGAATAAGCTAGGTTCTGATGTTCAAAAGATCAACAGTTTCAAATATGCGTGCAAAAAAAGTTTTATTTGATCATTTTATATCTGTATCGCAGGACATTTTTGTTTGTCTTTCTTAATATCACTTTCTAAACATATTATGTTTAGTTTCATTAAGTCACAATTGTATTTTTTCTTGTATTTTATAATTCTTTGAATATCCTGGTTATTTTATTTCTACTACACAGATGACCTCAATAGAAATAAATCCCCTATTGGACTTTTTTGAGTGATCGTTGGTATAATACAGTGTGGTACAATTTTTCCTCATTCATCATTGTATACTTTACAATTTGTGAGTTGATGTACACTCAAAAAACAAACAAACCCTAATATCAACCAATCAGCAGCAGAGGGAGGAGACAAACAGGCTAACATTCTGTCAGCAATAAATGATCAATCAGATGTACAAATTAACTTTTTTTAATAGATAAAAAAGATGTTCCACAAAAGCGTGAAGTTTGAAACTTTTATGGCTTTGTGTCATGGAGATGCTCAGGGCCGGGAGAATAACAATAAAATCATTCAATTACAAACAAAATATTACTTTTACACTTCTGTTTCAGAATTACTAAAATCCAAAAATGATATATATTATTTTAATGCAGTTATAATTTACAATTGAAAAAAGAAAAAGCGTGACGTCGCGTGACGTCATATCTGTGCGACGGCCGCTGAGGAGAGGTCGGTGGATGAAAGCATGGAGCGCTTTTACACTCTTCTGCTGCTGGCGGGGTTACTGTTTGCAAAATCAGCAAATGGTAAGAATTTATTTTACTTTTATTTAATTCCCTTCAGATGTAAGTGAAAGATAAAACGCGACAGAATGTTTAAAATTACACCTGATTCGGTCCATGTGGGGCAGTGTGTGTGCGCGCGCTGGGCGGGGATTGGTCACTCAGGAGATCTGACGCGCCGCCACAGGGCTTTGGCTAATGCTAATGGTTGTGCAAGTGAATGAGTAAATTTACACAGAGAGAGAGAGAGAGAGAGAGAATCTGAATATCAGTCCCGGTTTAACACTGAAGCGAGAATTTAAACCAACTAACTTTATTTTCAGCCACTTGTGCGGTGCCTGGATGACGCAATGCACTCATTTGCATAGTAAGCCTACTAGCATCCAATGAGCATGCGCGCATTCTATCTATCTATCTATCTATCTATCTATCTATCTATCTATCTATCTGTCTATCTATCTGTCTATCTATCTTTTTTTTGCCGGTTAGTACATGTTCCGTGAAGGACGTATAATAGAATATTATGTAAAAAAAATAGAGTAACTGAATTAAAAAATAATTACTAAAATAGAATTATAACAAATTTCTATCACTTCTAATTGGAAAGCAGACAAAATGAAGCAGATGGCTGTTTATGGGATATGTAATTTTTGGACTGGAATGGTATATTATAATAATAAATTGAAACAGTTTCATAAAATCTTGCATTATGTCATTTTTTTATTTTCCATCTTTGATGGAAAAGTTTTTTTTTTTTTAAAGAATCAATAATATTTGTGTTGTTATGCACGACATTTTGAAATGTTAGACTCTGTAACAAACAACTTTATTGCACCAGTGAGATACAGACCTGCAGGAGAAGATGCACATTTTTTGGTCTTGTATTTGTTAGAATGGATTGATAAATCCGAAAGCGTAAACTCTTGAGTGCTGTCATGTATACAGGTGTGTGTGTAGTGAACGGCTGATGGTGTTTCAGGTGCGGAGTCGGTGCAGAACCAGGAGCGGACGTGTCTCAGCTCTGAGTTCAGGTGCTCTGATGGGGGCTGTGTGGATCACTCGTGGTGGTGTGATCACTCTGAGGACTGTGAAGACGGCAGTGACGAGAAGAACTGCGGTGAGGAAACTGTCTATACCTCCCCACCCACTTCCTCCTCCACCTTCCTGATACTTTTGATTGAAGTTTGATAGAAAATGTGATGCACGCTGCTGACTGAGCTCCAGTACGTGCTGCTCGTATGACCACAAGATGATGCATCAGTGCTGTGTTGTGCAGATGAATGTGCATGAGGAAGTTGTAGAAAAAAATCATGTGTAAAAAGCTCATGGTCTGTCCATACAGTGATCAGTCCAGTGACTGAGGGGGAAAAATCCACAATGACAAAAAAACCCAAAACACTTAAAATTATATTTATCATTGACTATTAGCTAAATGTCTACTGAGGAACTGCAGCACTGTGTCTCTGCGCATGAGCTCCAGTTGCACAACAGCTTCAGACACAATGAATGAATGAACACAGCATAACTGTGTGTGTGTGTGTGTGTTTCAGAGGTGAACGAGTGTGAGGTGAATAATGGCGGCTGTTCTCATCATTGTGTGGATCAGCCTTATGGGTTCGTGTGTGACTGTCCATCTGGCATGAGACTGATGCAGGACACATGGTGTGAAGGTACATGCGCACACGGATACATATCCACTAGATGGCGCTTTGCACCCTGAGATGAGGGTTTGTCACTGTCTCCATAAACAATTCAACACTTGAATAATAAACTTCATAAATATTTTATACTGTCAAAATAATTGTCAAATTTAAAACAGCTCAATTCTTTGCAATGTGAAAACAGATTAAAAACATTCAAGCCAAAAATAAGATTTAATAATAAAATAAAATGCTAAAATTATATATAATTATAAATAGTTTAAAATGTAAGAATATGCTTACGGCAATGTCAGAAAAACGGTAAAATTACAATTTTATGCCACAATACATAATGTAGAATAAGTGTTTTATATTTAATCTGCAGTTCTGTCTGATTTTAAAATGTATGTATTCTTTTTTTTAATAAACTACCGGTATATATGAATAAAAAAAAATTCAGATGTTGATTCACCTGGAAACAAATGCATTAACCACCAGGTGGCACTGTTAACAGCCCTAACACTAAACCCCTTTTCTGAAATATCAGTATATTTTTGTGTGTTTATTAAGAGATTATTTTATGTTTAATTCAGTGTCTGCATGTTCAGCTCTGTGACTTCAGATAAACAGACAGTGTGTGTGTGTGTGTGTGTGTGGTCAGAGGTGGACCCGTGTCTGGATGAGGATGTGTGTGATCAGGGGTGTGTTCATTCAAACAGCTCATTTACCTGCGAGTGTCGTCATGGTTACGTGAAGAGCTCGGAGAGTGGGCGGTGCTTGGCTGCAGGTGAGATTCTGAGATTCTTCAGTGTGATGATTTGAGATTTAATTCTCAGGACAGAGATGATGATGATGATGATGATACTGTAATAGGATTTAGTGAGTGTGTGTCTACTGAGAGCATGAGAACATGCAAGCAGGTCAGTACTACAGAGAGAACATACATCTTGAATGGGATGTCCGTTCATGGTGGGGCACCCTAAGCGCGCGCGCGCACACACACACACACACACACACACACACACTTGTTTAGAGTATCCAATCTGGAGAACCCACACAGAGATGTGAAACTCCACACAGACAAAATAAAGCAATGAGGCAGTCAGTGCGTTTACATGCACCTCCAAATCGAGCTACTGTCGGTAATCGAGCTGAGGGTCCCAGCAGGGGTGCCAGAGAAATCCAATCCTACATGCACACAAGGAAATCGAGCTGTGTGAGGTACATTGTGCACCCGAGCCACAGGTGGCGCTACACGCCCCATCGTGTTGGTACACTTCCGGTTGTCGTCATGAAGAAGAGCTATTCAAGAGTATAAACAAAGTTATCAGCAGTGTTGCCAGATACTGCTGACGTTTTCCAGCCCAAAACATGTTCAAATCCGCCAAAATGCACTTAAAACCTTCCAATCTGGCAACACTGGCAGTTCCGTGTTCACAAGTTCCGTGCTCAAGCTGTTCGGCTTGCTCTAACAGACTGTATGGCTACAAACTGTCCTGCGCAGACCACTGTTTTGTAAGACAACTTCTTTTGCATAATTGTATATTTTTCTAAAGTCCATTTTTTGCTTACAATTTAACTTGTCTTAATAAACACACAAAGTTCAATTGTTTTGTTTTTATTGACATTCTTCAGATGTTGGACATGTATATAAAAAACCCCAATTCCAAAAAAGTTGGGACAAAGTACAAATTGTAAATAAAAACGGAATGCAATAATTTACAAATCTCAAAAACTGATATTATATTCACAATAGAACATAGACAACATATCAAATGTCGAAAGTGAGACATTTTGAAATTTCATACCAAATATTGGCTCATTTGAAATTTCATGACAGCAACACATCTCAAAAAAATTGGGACAGGGGCAATAAGAGGCTGGAAAAGTTAAAGGTACAAAAAAGGAACAGCTGGAGGACCAAATTGCAACTCATTAGGTCAATTGGCAATAGGTCATTAACATGACTGGGTATAAAAAGAGCATCTTGGAGTGGCAGCGGCTCTCAGAAGTAAAGATGGGAAGAGGATCACCAATCCCCCTAATTCTGCACCGACAAATAGTGGAGTAATATCAGAAAGGAGTTCGACAGTGTAAAATTGCAAAGAGTTTGAACATATCATCATCTACAGTGCATAATATCATCAAAAGATTCAGAGAATCTGGAAGAATCTCTGTGTGTAAGGGTCAAGGCCGGAAAACCATACTGGGTGCCCATGATCTTCGGGCCCTTAGACGGCACTGCATCACATACAGGCATGCTTCTGTATTGGAAATCACAAAATGGGCTCAGGAATATTTCCAGAGAACATTATCTGTGAACACAATTCACCGTGCCATCCGCCGTTGCCAGCTAAAACTCTATAGTTCAAAGAAGAAGCCGTATCTAAACACGATCCAGAAGCGCAGACGTCTTCTCTGGGCCAAGGCTCATTTAAAATGGACTGTGGCAAAGTGGAAAACTGTTCTGTGGTCAGACGAATCAAAATTTGAAGTTCTTTATGGAAATCAGGGACGCCGTGTCATTCGGACTAAAGAGGAGAAGGACGACCCGAGTTGTTATCAGCGCTCAGTTCAGAAGCCTGCATCTCTGATGGTATGGGGTTGCATTAGTGCGTGTGGCATGGGCAGCTTACACATCTGGAAAGACACCATCAATGCTGAAAGGTATATCCAGGTTCTAGAGCAACATATGCTCCCATCCAGACGACGTCTCTTTCAGGGAAGACCTTGCATTTTCCAACATGACAATGCCAAACCACATACTGCATCAATTACAGCATCATGGCTGCGTAGAAGAAGGGTCCGGGTACTGAACTGGCCAGCCTGCAGTCCAGATCTTTCACCCATAGAAAACATTTGGCGCATCATAAAACGGAAGATACGACAAAAAAGACCTAAGACAGTTGAGCAACTAGAATCCTACATTAGACAAGAATGGGTTAACATTCCTCTCCCTAAACTTGAGCAACTTGTCTCCTCAGTCCCCAGACGTTTACAGACTGTTGTAAAGAGAAAAGGGGATGTCTCACAGTGGGAAACATGGCCTTGTCCCAACTTTTTTGAGATGTGTTGTTGTCATGAAATTTAAAATCACCTAATTTTTCTCTTTAAATGATACATTTTCTCAGTTTAAACATTTGATGTGTCATCTATGTTCTATTCTGAATAAAATATGGAATTTTGAAACTTCCACATCATTGCATTCCGTTTTTATTTACAATTTGTACTTTGTCCCAACTTTTTTGGAATCGGGGTTGTGTGTGTGTGTATGTGTATGTACTGTATGTGTGTGTGTGTGTGTGTGTGTGTGTATATATATGACTTGTTTTATGTACACAATTCACAGCTATGCAACAGCTGTACAGATGTATTTGGTGATACAGTAAGTGAGCTAAATTTTAACAGGGCAAACAATGTCACAAAAAGAAAAGATTCGTGCCGTTGTCATGCCGACCGAGGCTGTTGTGTTTCCCGCTTGTGGTCTCGTCACTTGTCCCTTCCAGAAGGGGCAGTGCTGAAGTAAGTAGCTTGAATACGTAGCTCGATAGGGTTTACATGCACTAAGTAGCTCGGCAGAAATCGCATAATCTAGGTCGTGTAGCTCGATTCCGAGAAATCAAGTTCGGTTCAATTTCAGCTGAATTAAGGTGTATACATGGCATTTAGAACTTCGATTTCAGTCGAGCAACGGCAGAAATTCGATTCTCTCTGTGCATGTAAACGCACTGACTGTGTTCCAGCAGAGAGCAGTGCAGCATTAGATTTCTTTATAGTAGACGTGTGTGTGTGTGTGTGTGTGTGTGTGTGTGTGTGTGTGTGTGTGTGTGTGTAGACAATGCAGCAGCAGTGATCTTCAGCAGCGGTGATGGAATCATGTGGATGAAGCCTGATGGCTCTGAGCAGAAAAAGCTCACCAGCAGCACAGGAACTTCAGGAGCTTTAACTTCTCACACTGCTGAGAACACAGTGTACTGGGCCCACGCTGAACACACACACATCTACAGGTACTGAACACACACACAGGTACCACACACACCTACAGGTACCAAACGCTGAACTGCGTGTATTCTCAGGCTGGTTCTGGATGCTGGAGGTCAGGAACCCTCAGTGAGGTTCTCAGAAGTCAGTGGGGTTGTGGGATTGGCTGTGGACTGGATTAATGAGGTTCTGTACTGGAGCAGTAACACTACTCGTGCTGTACACGCTGCAGCACTGAACGGAACCGAACATGCTCCGCTCATTTTGGGTCTGTCCTCCCCCACCGCCGTTGCCGTCCAGCCGTTAGCAGGGTCAGTGATGTGTAGCTGATAAACATCTGGATAAACTGTGAGTAAAAGTTTATCTGATTTAGTTTTAATTAAAATGTTGATTATTTTTCTCGCTCAGTTTCCTGTTCTGGGCCGACACGGGAGTTTCTCCCAGAATCGAGCGCTCGGGTCTGAACGGACAGAACCGGAAACCGCTCGTCACCTCT
Source organism: Neoarius graeffei (assembly GCF_027579695.1). NCBI lineage: Eukaryota > Metazoa > Chordata > Actinopteri > Siluriformes > Ariidae > Neoarius > Neoarius graeffei. The sequence continues at coordinate 91,853,598 of NC_083578.1, forward strand.
GCCCTGAGGAACCCCGTCTCCATCGCTCTGGGTTAGTACCAACACCTCCGTCCATTCCTCCGTCCTTCTCTCCATCCTTATCAATTGCAATACATCATACAGAACTCTATCTGTTATTAACGACATCTTTATCCATCCATCTATCTCTCCGTCCCCTTCAATCACTGTACGCCAGAACCCCGTCTCCGTCACTCTCGGGGAAGTAACACCATTATCACTCCATCACGGAGTTTGGTCAGAGCACACACCTCCACCCATCCTTCCTGTCTTTCTTCATTCCTCCATCACTTTCTCTTCCATCTCTCTCTGAGTATCTCTCCATCCTTTTATCCATCCGTCTCTTGAATTCGAGTTAATGAATGCAGGTTAATGTTCATTTATTAAAATCCTGATCAGTTTGTGAAAAGGCTGGGAGTGATTAGTGATTATTGGTGAGTGATGTAAACAGTGTGGGTGTTTGATGGATGATTGTGATGTTAATGTGTTTATCGTGGTGTTAATGAGCAGATATCCCCCGTGGGCTGCTGTACTGGGCCGACGCCCACCTGAACACCGTGTCCAGGGTGACGTATGACGGCCTGCACAGAAAGACGGTGATCGAATCGAACGGATATCTGGACCAACCGTTTGGACTGGCCCTGTTTGAGGTGAGTGCTCTGTGTGGGTGGGTGGGTGGGTGTGTGTGGGTGGGTGGGTGGGTGTGGTGTGCAGCGTGAGGAAACACACCATCCCCACTTCCTGTTTCACTTAGCATTAGTTTTGGGCCGCTAAGAGGAACTTGATCACATGACCAGTGGCCTCGAAACGTGCCGCTTCTGAGCAGCTGCAGTGACGTCCTAATGAATAGTTTTACACTTTTTAAAGCGAGAATTAATTTAAAACTTTTGAATTAAACATGCCTGTGGTTAATTTTTTTTAAATGTGTAAAATAAAAATTACACAAAATATTTGCTTGTTTCATATAAATAAGGAAGATATTTATTTATTTTTTTTTAAGGAAACTTTATTATTCAGGTAGAAACGCTTTTATTCGGGCCCGAGCACCGTTCGGTGCGAGACGCTATTGTTTATCGAAGGATTATTATTATTATTATTATTATTATTATTATTTTTCTGTCGCACTTGGCTGTTTTTGAGGCATTTCCCCATGCACGAAAACTCATGAAATTTGATACACACATCAGTCATTGTAACCGCTTCTCAGCCACGGACGTTTGGCCCTGGGCGTGGCCCAGGGACTTCACAGCGCCCCCTAATGTCATGGAGTCCTTGGATTGGCATATAGTTTCAGCTACGCATACCAAATTCGGTACGTATGTAGTTCGTCCCAAGATGACCAACTTTCATATATACATTGCATTAGCCACGCCCAACAGGAAGTGACGTAATTGGGCTTATATGCGTTTGGACACATGGTCATTTTTAACGTACTCCTCCTAAACGGTTCATCAGATTCATGTCAAACTTGGCAAACATGATGCCAAGATGTCGCTGATATTAAATTGCGAAGGGATTTTTGATATCTTGTAATATGTTGAAATGGCCTTATGATTTTAATATCTTGCCACAGAAACAGGAAGTGTGTCAGAAAGCCACAGTGCATTGACTGTATGGTCGGACACTTCTTACTTCAATAGATATTATGATTATTATGATAACCTGACGCCCAGTGGGCCTGCCTGTTATAGCGCCACCACCTGGCCAAGCAGGAAATGTGCCAGAAATTGGCAATGCCTTAACTGATTGATCTGACACTTTACAAAATATTGTGTATTATGATTGTGATGATATTCACATGTGTAATTCAGATGCCTAGCACAGCGCCACCATCTGGCCAAGCAGGAAATGTGCCAAAAATTTTCAATGCTTTGACGGATTGATCTATGACATGCCTGACGTACAGTAGCGCCACCAACACACTCGCACTCATATATGCTATCTCTCACTCTCTCTCACACACACACACACACACACACACGCACACACAGTTGCAATCATGTACACACACATGAATACTCATGTGAATGGGTGACGTATACAATTCTGTGCGCACACACACAATCTGTCATGTGCATATTTATGCATACACAAGCATACTCTTTCACAAGTATGCACTCACATGCACACGCAACATCTATGAGCACACTCTCTTTCTCACACACACTTTCTCCCTCTCTCTCTCTCTCTCTCTCTCTCTCTCTCTCTCTGACAAACACACACACACACACACACACAATAATAGTGACCTGCCATCATTGTGCATTTTGCTGCAGACATATGAAAACTCTGCATGTACGTTCATATGTCTGCAGCAAAATGCACAATGATGGCAGGTCACTATTATTGTGTGTGTGTGTGTGTGTGTGTGTGTACATGCAGAGTTCTCACACACACACACACACACACACACACACTGCAGACATAGGAAAGCTAAGATGACGTGAGATAGAGATAAGGAGGAGACGCACATCACCTTTGAACATTTGATGAATATAGTTTTGTACATATATAAATGTACATTTTCACACCACAGAAACACACACACACACACTTAGTCTTTGTCTGTCTGTCTCTCATCCGTCAGGCAGTCATGGCATTTGCAACATGCACATCACTTTTGAACATTTGATGAATATATGACGTGACTGTTTTGTTGGTTGGCGGAATGTCCTGGGTTGCGGAACCACGCGGGTGAGGGCCCGTCAAGGCCAATAGCGGCTTTAATTATTATTATTATTATTATTATTGTTTCTCTTTTATGAGCTCCCAGATATCTCAGTTTATGGATTAATAAAAGTTCCTGGAAACGTCCTTGTGCAGGTAGAAACTCATTCTTGTTTATCATAAAGAGAATTAGTGGTTTTGGGTCTTACTTCCTGTTTTATTTTGCATATGTCACATTTTTGTATCACTTCAATGAACTTTTTCACATGAAGCCCGTTTTATAAAATATTTACATACCTGTATGGTTTGGGTTTATTTAAAAGTAGTAAGACCTTAATTTCATTGTTTGTGCTGCTGTTGATTTTTTTTTAAATTTCGGTTTAGTTTTTTCTCCTTTAGAAGCAGCTGGAGGTCGAATAAAACCCTCGGGACACTCGTTTCTCTCTAAATAAAAAGATGAGCAGTTAATGGTGACTTAAGATGTTTCAATTATACATGAAAATAATTTAATAACCAATTTAAAGATATAAATTCATATTTTAGCCTGGATTTGGATTTTTTTCATTTATTATTATTATTATTATTATTATTATTATTATTATTATAAATGAATTTCCTCCTCCTTTGTACACTGGATAAATTCTGGTAATAATTGTGGATGTTGATCAGGAGCACGTTCAGGTCTCTGGAGCGACTGAAGATGTTTCTTGGTGATCTGTGTATCGTGCGAGTGATGTGGAAATATTTCAGAAGTAAGCAGTGACTTTAGTGTGGTGTTGGAATTGGACGCGTTGTCCCTCGTGTCATCTCGTGCTCTGTGTGACTGCAGTGAAAATTACGCAGACGTGAGGTCCGTTTCCTGCTTTTCCATCGTTGTGGGTTGTTTGTGCTTAATTGGTGTAGTTGGAAGGCTGACGTCAATGCCTGTAATATTTGAGCAAATAAAATCCCTTAAAATCATGTTTATTGATAAAAGGCCAGTTCACTTCTGGGGCAGCGTTATCTCAGAACCGTGTTAATCACCTCGAGGGAAAATGGAGCAACGGGCACAAGTGGCGATAGCACACCAATAAAAGGAACATTTTAAGAGCAATGATGCGGAAAAAAACCCCTAACGCCATCAGTCATAGTAATATCACAATGGACACAATAATGCAAACAAAACTACTTTAAACTGAACAATAACGCAACAACTGAAGAGTAATAAACAACAAAAATATTAGGAAGTAATTCATAGTATTAATAAAAATAACAAGAAGAATCATTTTTACTAACAAGATCTTTCACAGCAATAACAGAAATGACCACGACGCTACCAATAAGAGTGAGAATGACGCATAATTAAAAATAACAAACTGTAACGTTAGCATTCTGAGAATAATTTAAATCGTATCGTGACGCGTCTGTGATGGAACAGGGTGGAGTGTTAGCGTTCACTTACGCTGGTAAATTAGCTGATCAGTCTCTGAAGGGAGAAGCATTTTATAAACAGGAAACTGTGTGTGTGTGTGTGTGTGTGTGTGTGTAGAGTGGTGTGTACTGGAGTGATAGACTTACAGGTGTGATCTGTCGTGCTGATAAACACAACGGAAAACTGCTCCAAATCACCCGAGTCTCTGGAGCGAGTTCCCCAGGCGGATTACTCCTCCTCCACCCGCTCCTGCAGCCTACAGGTGAGCGCTCGCTGTGTGCACGACACTGTCCACACCTTTCACTACTGAGTTCACTACTGAGTTCACCACTGAGCTCCTCGGTTTCTTTCACGCGCGGTGACGTGATGAGGTCGTGGCCCGCAGCTTTGCTTCGTTTCGTTTCGTTCGGCTGGTGTACGAAGTGTGGTGAAGCAGCTTTTAGCTACTATGCAGTGCAGCTATGGAACCAACTGCCAGAGGACATTAAAAATGCTCCTGCTGTTGGCAGCTTCAAATCTAGACTAAAGACCAAGCTGTTCTCAGATGCTTTCTGTTAAATAATTTAATATTGTCTTCTTTTTTTATAATTTTTATTTTCTCTGCATGTTTTAAATTTATTTTAATTTTATTCTATTTTATTCTTTATTCTATTCTGCTTGTTTTTTTTCTTCTCCTATTTCTACTTTATTTTATTTCTACTATTGTTTAAATTCCTATTTTCTTTTAATTCTTTTAATTAATTTAGAATAAAAATAAAAATTATATAATTTTATTTCTCGATTGTTTACTGTTTTTGTTTTTACTTCTGTAAAGCACATTGAACTGCCATTGTGTATGAAATGTGCTATAGAAATCAACTTGCCTTGCTGGTGTGAACCCGGGGATGATGGAACACTGTTCAACACTGCAGCACGACCCAGAATCCACAGCAGATCCGTAGTGAATCCATGCGAAGGTGCCGACTGTGCACTGTTGTATATTTGTGCACTCCACTGTCCATCATGGCTGCCTTTAAATCGCTCTGAAACTCGGCTTCAGATCTGCAGCTGCGTGCTGCTGCGCTCGGCGTAAGTCCCACTCGCGTCTAAACACACAGTTAAACACTTTAAAGGCGTTGTACTGGCAGAAAGGGATAAGGAAAAATATAAAGTTCAAATAAAAACTAAAATCCTGATGTGTAAGAATAACTCGGTCAGTGTGACGTGCTCGTGGAGGAGCTGAAGTGATGATGATGATGATTTAATCACCAACACACAATCCGCCATCAGAGAATTTTCCACATTAATAATGTTGCCATGAAATACATTTATCACACAGAATATTAAAATAATATTAAACAGGTGAAAATGGCGTCTTGTATTATGAATCCTGATCCGCAGTGGATTGATTTGATTTATAATCAGAATAAAATATTAAAGTGGAATATTTTATCGTCTCGAGATGCGACCTGGATCACATTAAATCTGTTTATATCTTTCTAATAAATTATTGGTTTCTAGACTCCGCCCACTGATCTAAAGGACCTGTTATATTTGTGATGACTCTCTACAGCACTAGTCAAAAGTTTGTACACCCCCTCTACTCATTGAGAGGCGTTTCTGTATTGTGACTCTTTTCTACACTGTGGAACAAACCTGAAGACATCACACGCTACGGAATTGTGTGTTTATGTAAAAAAAAAACAGAACGTGTTTTATCGTTTAGATTCTTCAGCGTTTCCCTTGATTACTCTTTCCTCACTATTGTCATTCTCTTAACCAGCTTCATGAGGGAGTCACCTGGACCACTTTTCAATTAACGGCTGTGTCTCGTCAAAAGGTCATTAGTGGACGAGTTTCTCGCCTCCTTAATGTGTTCGAGATCAAACAGTGAATAATAACAATACAAATAATAATATCCGCCTATTCCATCCACAACTACAGCAATCCATACAGTATTATATCAAGAAACGACATCCATCATGATTAAGATGTGAAGTGACTTTTAATTAATAAATAAAGATTAACATTTTTTATCCAAGATGGCGGCACCCTGTATGGCAGCGGCTACTCAAGCTCCCGATAGCGATGTGCGTTTTATGTTAAATGTGTTGTCTTGTACGAGAATAGTCTACAACAGAAGCTTACTACTTGGACTACGAAACTCCAACTTTTCAAACGATCTTTCCGGAGTTATGATGGTTTTGGAACCCAAAGCACTCTGCGAGCTAGGCATTCTACACCGGCAAGACCCAGGGGCCTGCAAGGCAGCAGACTCTCCTCCTGCCACCGGCCGACACTGGAGGCGACGCAAGCAGTGGGAGAGACCTAGCATGGGTTGCAAGCGGTGTGCTAGACCCAGCAAGCGGGGCAGTCGAGCGGGTATCGGTGCCAGACTAAAAGCTAAACCGTACAGACCCGCACTTCCTTCAGTCCTGCTATCCAACGTTCGTTCGCTGGAAAACAAAATGGACTACCTCAGACTGGGTTTAATTACACAAAGAAAGGTGAGAGACTGCAGCGCCATCATCCTCACTGAGATGTGGCTTAATCACGCCGTTCCAGACAACGCCATTCAGGTGGACGGACTAACAACGTTCCGGGTGGACAGGAGCCACGCTCTCGGCGGTAAATCTCGGGGAGGTGGTGTGTGCATTTCCATTAATAACAACTGGTGTACTAACGTCACTGTTCTGAGGACATAGAAATTCTAACAGTTAAATGTCGTCCAGTCTACTTGCCAAGAGAATTCTCAGCCATCACCGTTACAGCTGTGTACGGTATATTCCTCCCAGTGCGAATACAAAGGACGCACTGTCTACATTGCATCAGTCTGTGAGCTCAGTGCAGGACTCTAACCTGGACTCTGTCTGTATAATCGCTGGAGATTTCAATCAGGCCAATTTGAAGACAGTACTCCCACATTATCACAAATATGTGGACTTTGCAACTAAGGTGGGGTTTACATTAGACCGTATCAGCGGATCATCAGATTAACGTTTTTAAAACGATTAGCGTGCACACAGCAACGCCAATACACGATTTGCGTGCACACAGCAACGCCAATACACGGATACGCTCGGCTCCGCAGGCATCCTGCGCTCCAAATCACTCCGCCCTGAACAGCGAGTGCCCTCTGGAGGGTGCGCACTCCGGCCCTGCGCAGCTCACAGAGCGCGCGAGTGAAGCGCACGAGCAGTAATTCGGGACTGAGCCGCTGTGTGTGTGATCTCAGTGCATGTCGGGTATGCGCGTCACTTACCACTTGCAAGTGGAAGGATGGCAAGCCTAAAGACAATCATAACTACACAATGGGCAGTATTTGCATCAGTATTTGCAGTATTTTCCTACTTTTATACTCTTTAATGAAAGGTGATACAAGGCGGAAGTCCGCACCGTTTTTCAGCAGTCGCGTCACATGACCAACGCCAGCGAATCAGGAAGGTGGATGTCACAGTGACGTTGTCCAATGACGACGCCAGCTAGAGCTCAGCACAGCGTATCCGCGTATTCTCAATGTTTACACAGCACCGGACCAGACACGATTTGGATTGAATACGTGGACGCTGGCGGATTCCCGTTTCCCGGTGTTTCCAGGCGTTTTAATGTAAACGGACAGTGCATCCGCGAAGAAAACGAGACAGATACGGTCTAATGTAAACTTGGCCTAGGGGAGAGAATACTGTTGACCAGGTCTACACAAACATTAAACAGGCATTCAGAGCTGTTCCCCACCCCCACCTGGGAAACTCGGACCATCTCTCTGTTATGCTAATTCCAGCTTACAGACCACTGCTAACCAGGAACAAGCCATCTGTGAAACAGATCAGAACACGGCCAGAGGGGGCTACCTCAGCTCTTCAGGACTGTTTTGACTGCACAGACTGGAATGTTTTTAGGGAGGCTGCCACTACCAACCAGCATGTCAGCATAACGGAATACACTGAGTCTGTGACGGGATACATATCCAAATGCATGGAAGATTTGACTGTCATCAAACACATCACCACAAGGGCCAATGAAAAACCCTGGTTCACCAGGGAGGTACATGAGCTCCTGAGAGCACGGAATACTGCTTTCAAGTCCAGGGACAAAGTAGCTCTTAGAACTGCTAGGGCCAACTTGAACCGGGGCGTGAGAGCAGCCAAGCGTGCCTATGGACAGAAGATCCAATCACACTTCACTGACACAAAAGACCCCAGACGCCTATGGCAAGGCATCCAGTCAGTAACCGATTACAGGCCAATACCCCCTCCGTGTGAGGACAGCACGGACTTCCTAAACTCAACACTTTCTTCAGCCGGTTTGAAGAAAACACCACCACCACACCAACAAAAACCCCTCGCTGCTCGGACAGTGTAACACTTCACCTGGACCCTGCTGACGTGCGGAGGACTCTTCAAAAGGTGAACCCCAGGAAAGCTGCTGGTCCTGACAATATACTTGGGTGTGTGCTTAGAGACTGTGCTGACTCACAGATGTTCTCACAGATATCTCAAACACCTCTCTGAGCCAAGCCATCTTACCAGCATGCTTCAAAGCCACCACCATCATACCGCTACCCAAGAAATCCCCAGCCACAACACTGAACGACTATCGGCCCATAGCACTCACTCCCATCACAATGAAGTGCTTTGAAAGGCTGGTCAAGGCCCATATAACATCCAGCCTACCCACCACATTTGACCCATTCCAGTTTGCATACCGTCCCAAACGCTCCACTGATGATGCCATAGCAACAGCACTTCACATCAGCCTGGCTCATCTGGAAAACAAAAACCGTTACGTGCGGATGCTGTTCATCAACTTCAGCTCCGCCTTCAACACAGTCATCCCACAACACCTGGTGAATAAACTCAGTGCTATAGGCATCAGCACCCCGCTATGCAACTGGCTACTGGACCTTCTCACCAACAGACCACCGACAGTAAGAGTTGGCAAAAACTCCTCAGAGACCACCATCATGAACACTGGGGTCCACCAGGGATGTGTGCTGAGTCCTCTGCTGTTCACGCTGATGACCCATGACTGTTGTGCCAGACACAGCTCGAATCACATCATCAAGTTTGCAGATGACACAACAGCGGTGGGCCTCATCAGCAATGACAACGACTAAGCCTACAGAGAGGAGGTACACCAATTCATCAACTGGTGTGACATCAACAATCTACACCTCAATGTCAATAAAACAAAGGAAATAACTGTGGACTTCAGGAAAAGTCACATGTCACACACACCCCTCACCATCAATGGCAGTGCTGTGGAATCAGTGAAAAGCACCAAGTTCCTGGGGGTGTACATCTCAGATGACGTGACATGGACAACTAACACCACCTCCCTTGTCAAGAAAGCACAGCAACGCCTCCACTTCCTACGCAGGATGAGGAGAGCCGACCTCCCCCCTTCTGCACTCGCCACCTTCTACAGGGGTGCCATTGAGAGCATCCTCACCAGCAGTCTCTGTCTGGTACAGCAGGTGCCCTGTTGCTGACCAGAAGGCCCTACAGAGGGTGGTGAGGACAGCAGAGAAGATCACCAGATCAGCCCAACCATCCATCCAGGACCTATACTCATCCCGCTGCCGCAAACGAGCCATCAACATCATCAAAGACCCCACCCACCCTGCACACGAACTGTTTACCCTCCTACCATCTGGCAAGCGCTGCAGCAGCATGCATTGCAGGACTACCAGACTCAGCAACAGCTTTTTCCCACAGGCCATCAGACTGCTCAACTCACTCATGAAAACTCCAAGAACATAACCACCCCCCCTCCACCCACACACACACACACACACAAAAGACCAGCAAACTGCCAAAACTGTATACTCAATGTCTATACAATGCTCTTTACAACCCCGATTCCAAAAAAGTTGGGACAAAGTACAAATTGTAAATAAAAACGGAATGCAATGATGTGGAAGTTTCAAAATTCCATATTTTATTCAGAATAGAACATAGATGACATATCAAATGTTTAAACTGAGAAAATGTATCATTTAAAGAGAAAAATTAGGTGATTTTAAATTTCATGACAACAACACATCTCAAAAAAGTTGGGACAAGGCCATGTTTCCCAGTATGAGACATCCCCTTTTCTCTTTACAACAGTCTGTAAACGTCTGGGGACTGAGGAGACACGTTGCTCAAGTTTAGGGATAGGAATGTTAACCCATTCTTGTCTAATGTAGGATTCTAGTTGCTCAACTGTCTTAGGTCTTTTTTGTCGTATCTTCCGTTTTATGATGCGCCAAATGTTTTCTATGGGTGAAAGATCTGGACTGCAGGCTGGCCAGTTCAGTACCCGGACCCTTCTTCTACGCAGCCATGATGCTGTAATTGATGCAGTATGTGGTTTGGCATTGTCATGTTGGAAAATGCAAGGTCTTCCCTGAAAGAGACGTCGTCTGGATGGGAGCATATGTTGCTCTAGAACCTGGATATACCTTTCAGCATTGATGGTGTCTTTCCAGATGTGTAAGCTGCCCATGCCACACGCACTAATGCAACCCCATACCATCAGAGATGCAGGCTTCTGAACTGAGCGCTGATAACAACTCGGGTCGTCCTTCTCCTCTTTAGTCCGAATGACACGGCGTCCCTGATTTCCATAAAGAACTTCAAATTTTGATTCGTCTGACCACAGAAGAGTTTTCCACTTTGCCACAGTCCATTTTAAATGAGCCTTGGCCCAGAGAAGACGTCTGCGCTTCTGGATCGTGTTTAGATACGGCTTCTTCTTTGAACTATAGAGTTTTAGCTGGCAACGGCGGATGGCACGGTGAATTGTGTTCACAGATAATGTTCTCTGGAAATATTCCTGAGCCCATTTTGTGATTTCCAATACAGAAGCATGCCTGTATGTGATGCAGTGCCGTCTAAGGGCCCGAAGATCACGGGCACCCAGTATGGTTTTCCGGCCTTGACCCTTACGCACAGAGATTCTTCCAGATTCTCTGAATCTTTTGATGATATTATGCACTGTAGATGATGATATGTTCAAACTCTTTGCAATTTTACACTGTCGAACTCCTTTCTGATATTGCTCCACTATTTGTCGGCGCAGAATTAGGGGGATTGGTGATCCTCTTTCCATCTTTACTTCTGAGAGCCGCTGCCACTCCAAGATGCTCTTTTTATACCCAGTCATGTTAATGACCTATTGCCAATTGACCTAATGAGTTGCAGTTTGGTCCTCCAGCTGTTCCTTTTTTGTACCTTTAACTTTTCCAGCCTCTTATTGCCCCTGTCCCAACTTTTTTGAGATGTGTTGCTGTCATGAAATTTCAAATGAGCCAATATTTGGCACGAAATTTCAAAATGTCTCACTTTCAACATTTGATATGTTGTCTATGTTCTATTGTGAATACAATATCAGTTTTTGAGATTTGTAAATTATTGCATTCCGTTTTTATTTACAATTTGTACTTTGTCCCAACTTTTATTGGAATCGGGGTTGTATATGCACATATGCCAATATTCTTTTTTGCACAAGAACATACAAGTTTACAATGCTTATTTATCTCCATGCTGCTATTCTGCACTTTACCATACTGCACCTTGTACTATTGCACCCCAGTAACACCTCAAATTTGACTACATTTCTGGATCACGGTGAATATTCTGGGACCTGTATGCCCACTGTCTGTCTATATGTTGTGTTAATTTGCTTATCTGTTGATGTCTGTGTGCACTTTTTTATGTTTAGTTGTGTGTCAGTTTTTTAATCCTGCACATTTGGAGTTTGGGGAAACGCAGTTTCAATCCTCTGTAATTCTGTTACATGGTCTGATTGACAAAGTTCACTTTGACCTTGACATTTGAATTAGGAGGTGTGTATGAAACCTTTTTGTCTGGGACTGTGTAATGACCTTCAGCATGGTTGTAAATCTGTTTTCTAAACTGAACCTGTTTATAAACCTCCAGCTGCGTCCTGGACTTCAGTCAGACGTGGGGTGTTTTGCGAAAGAGAGCGGATCCGATGTGTCGTAGCGAACTCGCTCCTGACTGACGGGGTGTTTTGTAGAGTATGAAGGTGACGCTTTATTTGAGCTGCACTCTGGCAGCTGAACTCTTTTGTAGCACCTTTTCCCAGGCTGTACACGTCTCCTCTGCTTACACAGCTGATTACAGGCCAGCTTTTCCTCAAACACCAGCCAAGTTCCCAGCGATGGGTCACCATAAAAAAATTAAAAAAAATGCATGAAACGACGCAGCTATGGAACAGACTGCTCTCATACCCGCTCTGTTCCACTTTACAACTTTCACATGTTGCAGCCTTTACTACGTTTTTCTCTTGCGGCAAAAATGGCAACAAAAAAATCACGATGGTGTTTTTGGAGTACAACTCGGCCCTGGTTTCTAATGGAAAATGTTTTTGTTTATTTGAAAACTGCACGTGACTTCACTGTAGGGGGAAGTCACACAGCTCTGTCATGAAAACACACAGATGTAAAATGTGAAAGAGCTGCTGTGTGATTTGTGTACAAAAGGATTTAATGAGAAATCGGAGCATTCTATTTACAGACGGCTGAAAGATAACGAAAAGAGAAGCAAATGGAGGCAGAACAAATGTTCATAAAAATTCGTTAAGAAAAGGAATACTTTAGTTCGTAGGTGATTTTACAGTATATTTTACTCCATCCTTTACAGATGTAGGTCAATAATTAGTGTGCGTTATTAAGAAAATGAAACAAAGGAAATATTTAAGTTGATAAAGAATAAAGAAATCTATATATTACTTTTTTTCTTTTTTGGTAATAACATATTTTTCTTCTTTTAAAGCTGTACTGCCTTTCAGATTTTTCAAGTGTAGGTCATAAAAAGAATTTTCCCCGACACCCAGTTATTTTTGTTTTAGTGACCAAAAGCTACTGAATTCAAATCACAGACTTCTAATTTTTGTTTTTTTTTTCTTTTAAATAGAACAATTAATGAATTTTTTTTTTTTTTTTATCTCCACGTGGCCCTAAATTCTCCGCTATTTTTTCCTGCTTCACCATGACCCAATTCGAGATACTACGTCATGCATCACGTGGTGGGCTTTCCCCGTTCACGCAAGGCATTGTGGGATACAAATTTGAAACAGGAGAGAAAAATGGAGGACGTGAGTGTGCGAATGAAACGTGAAAGAGCGACTACAGTAACGGAAAGCGAGAAGAAAAGACGTTATGTTCTATACGAAGGAAAGGAAACGCAGGACCAAACTAATAAATATGGGCGCTCAGCGAGCACCTCGGTGTGATCAGCTGTTCGTTTAGGGGTCATCCATAATTTTCATCATTATCATGAGTCTACAAAGAGTAGACTTTTGCAGAGATGCCTACTAGTACGGATTGGCCGTATTTTGTACGGAAAAGTTACGTAAATACGATGTTACGGCAGACAGTGTTATTCTGTACGGAATTATTATAAAGTCTTAAATTCCAGTGAGTTGTTTTTAAATGTCCAAGCGACTTTTTCAATCCATGCGCGATTCACAGCTATTTATTTTTATGACAACCGCACATGCTGTGTGTGACATGCGCAGATTCCGCACATTTTGTTCGCGCTATTTTCGATACGGTAGAATGGCCGTGCGTTACACCCAGTCAAAAGGGCAATGGATACGCGCACTGCAAACTGTGTAGAACTGACATTAACATCACTCATGGTGGTCGCGATGACTGCAGGCAGCATGTCAACTACAAAAAAAACCATATGGAGTATGCTGAAATGGCGAGTCAGGCGGAAAGTAAATCTGGGGGATCCAGCAGTTGTTTTTTTTTGTTTGTTTTTTTTTACAAAATCTGTGGATGAAAAGACACGGAACGTGACACGTGCTGAAGCGGTGATGGTTGACCTGTGCTTGGAGTTGAACTTGCCGATTAGTGCCATGAAATGTGAGTTAAACTTATTCAGTTTCTTTTTACATGTCTGATTTTTATTCACTGAAATATCAAACACTGGCTGCACTTCTTTAATTCAAAGTCTTTTCAGTGTTGCAAGTACAAATGTACATGTAGTCTGATCAAAAACAGAATTTTATGATTAGTGCTGTTGGGATTGTGGCAAAAAATTGATCATTCCACTGTTTTAAATACAATTATAAATGCCATTTTATTTAGTGTCTCTTCTGAAGCATTATGCTGGAGTATTTATATATTGGGACATTAAGATAACAATGTCGGACTCTCTTTGGCATGAAATAAGAATTTTTTATTTTTTTTATTAGAATCCGTTAACAGGTAGAACATTTTGCCAGGCAATATAATATAATACTTTTGAGGAGTTACATTCAATACCAATGATTGGTCGTCAACCGTAATGTCTGCAAACAGGGAACACTGTTGTATTTATAAAAATGTGATATATTGTATGCTCTAGAAATTTGTTGAGTGGAAATTCAGTTGAGATGGCTGCTCACGTTTTGTTTATTCAATTCACACAAAACAGTTCTTTTTAATAATTTAAATGTTAAACATATTGGTATATACACCTCTTTATAATGGAAATGCGCATTAATTAATGTTACTGAAAGTCATTCCAAAATACTGAAAAATGTTTTCAAGAATACTGAAATTCAAAATTTGGGGTCGGCATCTCTGCTTTTGAGCAACCCCCCTCCCCCCCAAAAAAAGTGTACATTAGCGGACAAAAAATGATGGATCTACGTGGAATAGGAATTCAAAATAAAAGCATGTCTTGTATTACTTTTTATTAAAATCGGATGACAGGACAATACAAAGATTCACAAGAGAAGAAAAGAAGACACAAGACAGGTCCAGAAGTTTTCATAGAAAGCAGGCGATTCATTTTTGAAAATTAGAGACTGTCTTTAAGGGGAGCTGTTGCCTTTTGGCTCCTCATGAACAACAGGAAATCCATTGTTCATGAGGAGCCCAAAGGAAACAGCTCCCCTTACAAGAGAGTCACTGTTTTTGGCTCCAGATTAAATGTTGAAAATAAAGAATAAAACATATTCTGGGGCTGGGCGTGCAGGACTTTCATTCTGAAATGGAAGAAAAGAAGACTGACTGACTGTATAAAATTCAACTGACTGCTGCCGCAAGTACAAAATACCCATACGATATCCTACGTGCCATTTTACGAGAGAAATAATCCTGAATTGTAAAAGTCGACTTGATTTTTTCCATCCGGACGATCGCTTGCCGGCGCAGCTCAGCTTGCTTTGAAACGTTCGTTTTTGATTCTTTCCAAGCAGCCTGTCCTGCCCTCACTGCCTCCTGCTGCTTCTCGGATGAATGCAGGAAACAATAAACGTTTAAAACCTGCTCGTACTCGTGTGACGGATTCTTGTGAATAGCGGTATTTCTGCTATTCACAAATTTGTAAATGCGGTCAAAATCTGGGTCAGCCATGGTTGTATTGAAGAAAGAAAGTGTGTAGAGCTAGCTGGCAACACCGATGTGGCACGAAATTTTTAACATGGCGGCCGCCGATTCGCACATTGACGGATCATCTTTTTTTTTTTTTTTCATTTTTAAAAAGTGTACACCTGGTCATTAACCCCCTCCCCCCGCGTACGGTTTGTACGCTCGTGATAATGATGAAAATTATGGATGACCCCTTAGTGACAGAATGATGGAACTGTCAGTGCACGCTCAAAGGGAAACCTGTAGATGGCAGTAATGCAACACTGTGGATGCCAGCTGCCGTAAAACCCAAAAGAAGAAGAAGAAGGTAAACCTGCGCATGCGCACACGGACTTCCTCTGTCTGCTCGACTGCGCCAAGCGAGCGATTTCATGCACATTATTTGCTTTAATCCCCTCAAATTAAATAACTTCCCAGCCACAGAACGGCCTGATATTTTGTGAGATATTACAGAAATAAACAGATACCACAATCACCACATTTCAGACGGAACTAAATTTCACCGATTTTATGAAATCGAAAGGCCGTCTAGCTTTAATTTTTTTTTTTTTTTAAATGTTGTAGGAGAATTGAATCATGAACCCAATATTGTGAATTGACTCGTGAATCAGGTCATGCCTTTCCCCAAGAAAGGGAAAACAGCATACCAAAGTAAAATATTTGTAATCTCTTAGAGAAAGCAGAGGTTAATATCTTGAAGAAATGTAATTTGGACTTATCCCAGCCGTTATATGTAATTTTACTGAAAAGGCAAGACAGCTTTATTTGTATTGGACGTTTCATACACGAAGGCAACTCGGTGCTTTACAGAGCAACAACAACAAAAAAAAGGGAACATGATTTAAAAAGTAAAAATATAAAAGGTAAAATTGATTTCCAAAGTGCCTTCGGATTTAAATTCATCTCATCTCATTATCTGTAGCCGCTTTATCCTGTTCTACAGGGTCGCGGGCGAGCTGGATCCTATCCCAGCTGACTACGGGCGAAAGGCGGGGTTCACCCTGGACAAGTCGCCAGGTCATCACAGGGCAGATTTAAATTTAGAATACATAAAAATAGCAAATGAAAGAAACCTCATATAATGGAAGGAAAAGCAGGAGCCGTCACCTTCAAATTCCAACAGATTAAGAACTCTTATATAAAACTCATTATAAAGTGTAAAGTGGGTTTTTTTAAAGCATTTTTGAAATTTTTTTGTGCTTTGTCTATATTTTAATGTTTTTAGCTGTTTAATGTTTGTAGTGTCTATCTTAAGAAATAAATATTTATTATTAAAGAAAGGTCAAAAGAAAGAAAGCAGTCAGAGTGAAAACAACTGGTACTAATTAATTTGTTTCCAAAAGCAGGTGAGCACTGAGTTTAAGCTGAAACACCGGTCTACCGCTGATCTGAGCGCTCGGTCAGCCAGCAGTGCAGCTCAGAGTGTTTATAGCAAAACTTAACATCCTGAGCCCAGAGTTTCAAAAACGGGCGGGGAGAGTCGAGCAGCAGGAGGCGGCCCCTCATCTGTTCTCAAGGACGTGAGACGAGGCGAGTTCATGAAGTGGCGACTAAAATGATTACCGCTCATCATTCGACGCTGAAACGCTGTAGACCTCGCCATAAAGACGCTTCACATTTGGAGCTTGCTTTATTTATTCGTTTGTTCGTTCCCTTTCCCAGTGAGCTGGAATGACATGTTTTGGTATCAATGGGTTTGTTGCAACTTCGTTCGCTTCAGGATGGAGCCTGCAGCAGCCTTCACGTTCCACATGGTGATTTAGTTCGTGTCACTGAGACACATTCATCAAATAAACCTCACATCATCATGTGGCACAGATCTGGTTCTTTTTCTTCACTCTGACTTGGGGAGGTTCCCCTTCTCAGCTCTCACTTCTTCTAAGTGTCTTGACACTGCTGATGGTCATGTGGTCTGACCCCAAGCACTTCTCAGAAACTCAGACGGATGACCGTGGGTGGGTGGGTGGGGATGTGAATCACCAATAAGATCACACCTTCAGCACCCTGGTGAATGCAGATGAAAACGCTTTCCACTTCAGACAGCCACAGGAAATAAACTGAAAGGTTTAACCCGAATGGGTTGAGTTTTTAAGGGGTTTCAGAACACTAGGAGGTTTGTGGGTATTTATTGGTGAGTGGGTGGTGGTGGGGTGGGACGGGGACTCGTAGGGGGAACAGTAGACAAATGTCTTTGGTGAACCAACAGGGGGGAAAGACCACAGATTAAAAATGTAAACGGTGTAGCCTCCGTAAAGGAAATGAGCTCCGTTATGAAACGCCATGAGTAATAATGAGCAAAGGAGATGCAAGTTTAGATTAACCAACACCTCTGTGTGTGAGTACAAATATAAAACTGTTTTATTTCCAGTTTCAGATATGACATCGTTTCCAGCTGAGCCTTCCTCCAACGACTCGGACTCCGCCCTCGCCCAAATCCTCTCTCTGATTGGTCAGTGTGTAGTTTTTGTTTGTCTTTGGTTGGGCATTTGATGATTACACTCATGTTTACATTTATTGGATTTGGCTCAGTCAAGTCGTTAATATTTATCAAGTGATTCAGTTGTGTTTGTTTGGCTCTGTGTCAGCGACTCGATTATGAATCACGGTTGAATAATGAGACCGTAATTGTGGTGGTGAATAAGCAAGCCAAGCGGCCGGCCGGCCGGTCAGTCAATCCATCAGCTACTCAACTCTCTTAACCATTGTGTCTTTTGAGAAACTAAGATTTGGGTTATTTTTATTTGTTTTATTTGAATCAGCTGATTCTTTTCACTGCCTGTGCGAGACACTGAATCACTTCTAGATTCCTATTTGAACAAAAACACAGGATGAATTTCATATTTCTTCTAGAAAGAGTTTTGTGTTAATTAATCTTTATCTGTGTACATCCTGTTCTTGTCTCCGGAGTGTTTTTGGTGTTAATTGTAACATCTGATGAAGAAAAGAGGGACGAGTAGTATCCTGTTTCTCACCCTGTCGTCTTCCTCTCTGTATTTTCCTCTTTAGTTCTCCCCTGCGTTCTTTTCGCTGCTCTGTTCGGATGCTGGAGGACTGGAATGTTCTCGTCATCTCTCTCTCAGTTCTCTAGAAAACCCATGATGGAGTCACAGAATCCACTCCTACCGTCAGGACACACCGAGGCTCAAGCAGAGAAAGTATGAGCTTAAAACCTGACCCCTGCTGATCAGAGCTGTGTGAACATGGGAAGAGTTTTGTTTTCACTGTAAATGATAAACAGTTCTAAGTCTAAGGCACATGTAAAGAAACGCTGGTGACCAAAAGCGGCTTAAATATTAAAAAAAATGCTATAAACAGTAATCAGTGAGCCATAATAAATGAAAGAGAGTCAGTATTTGGTGTGAGGCGACCCTTTGCTTTAAATATAATCTCCGTCTGAGGTCCAGTGAGGTCAGTTTTATGCGGAAATGATCTGCAGGTTTTCCTGAGCATCTTACAGAACCAGCCGCAGTTCTTCTGGACACTTTGACTGTCACACTCACTTCTTCATTTTACACCAAAACCCAGCAGCCTTCATTATGCTTTCTTTTTTCATCTGAAAAGTGTCTCTTATGGAATATGCTGCTCAGATACAAACTTTTTTTTTCTTTAACATTTAATTTTGTGCTGGAAAACGAACATTTGGACTCTAAAATGTTTTTGTACCGACTCAATAATGTAGAAGTCATAAAATAGAAATCTGTAACAAAGTTTGGATGAAAAAAATGTGGGGTTTTTTTTGGGGGGGGGAACTAAAACTATTTCCTATTATAGGCTTCTGTTTGAAATGGCGTGATTTTAATGATTTTTTTTTAAATCGATACTGTTTTATAAATAAAGTTATAAAATGCGACTCGTTCCTAAAGATGTTTTTTTGTTCTTCACAGCTCAACGTGCCCGCTGTAGCTGTGTGAACCAGGAAGCGACCTCAGTAGAGACAGGAAGAGAGACACCAAGATGCGTATATGAGCGAGCAAGAGAGAACGAATGAAAAATCACACCCCTCTTATTCCAAATGTGAAGTAAAATGATCTGAATTTATTGATTTATTTATTTCTGGCTTTACTGTCGTCATGATCTGTTAAATTTAAAAAGCAGAGATTTTTTTTCTGAATCGTTCTCAGATGTGGCCCATCGTGGCTCCTTGAATATTCCGGTTTAATTTATTCTCCATGTCTGGGATATTCACACTTCTGTATCGCTCCTAATTCACCCGAATCCCGATTCGCTCTGTAAACGGTTCTGCAGCTGAATTATTTTTATTTTGTGACCATATTTAAATCTGAGTAAATTAAAAATGAAGCTTGAAATTTGTCTGACCTTTTGTAAGAAACTGTACGCTTTAAATTGTTTAATGTGCACCTCACTTCGTTTCTAGAGGGACTACATTCTGTAACTGACTCTTATGAATCTTCTGTAATTGATTCTTTGCTGACGAAACGATCCACGTGGTTTATTGTGACCTGTTAAAACCAGCTCATGGCTGTTGGGCCTTATGCTAATGAGTCATCTGCATATGCAAATCAGCCTGATTTATAATTGTTCACTGAATCACTCGGACCTTCAGTTATTTTCTTTTTATTGTTTGAGTCTGAATTTTATTTATTTTTTTATTTTAAATAAATTGTAAATGGAATTGGACGCAGATGGTCCCGAGGTGATCTGAACAGCTTGATTCATTTTTGTAATCAGTTCTTGTGTGTTGGAAACTGAGTGGTGTTTCATGAATGAATCATTTTCAAATGACTCTGAATGCCTAAGGTTTTTTTTTTGTTGTTGTTAAAATAGATATGGGATGAATTGATCTTGATGAATTTCCAGTGATTGTTTTTTGTTGACGCTTTGTTTTTGAGTGTGTAGTGTGAATATGAATCTGATTGATTTTGTGCCTTCTTACTGAATCGACTCCTTAGCTAATGATCCATCAGGATTTATTTGACTCGGATTCAGTGATTCCTTTATGAATCAGTGCAGTGTTCATGATGTTACAGGATTTGCATGATGTAACTGTGTTGCTGAGGAAATGAGACAAACTGTGAGCCTGCTATCAGTTATTCAGCTCTTTTAGTTTCCAGGCTGTCTTTATTAGAAATGCTTGTGGTTTGATTATGATGTTGGTTTAAAGGGCCGGTCTGTGTGTTACGGATTACTGATTAAACTGCTGTTTAAAACCCTATTCTGTTCCTTCGGGGGTTTGAGTGTGTGCACAGGGTTAATGAGTGACCACAATACTGGCTGTGAATGTTAGGGGTTTTTTTTGGAACAATGCTGTAGTTTTATTTATTAGTTGAGAGATTTAATATTTATATTATTTTGTTCCTGCAGCTCAAATAAAAATAATGTGGCTGGTTCAAAAGCCAAAAAGTGGAAAACTGTGTGTGGGTGGTTTTTAAAATAATAATTTAGTTTTAATATAAAATAAATTTGTAAATGATTGTGTTAAGCTATCGTTCGGCTCCGTGCCTTACACCTGTAATAAACGACTCCATCTTTCAGAAGCGTTGCAGCTGTAGGTTTTTTCTTTAAAAAGAAGAATTATCTGGCTGCGCTGGGAGCGTACAGACTTCCATCTCTCAGCTGCGATGAGGGCGGAGTGAAGCGGTGTTGGGGCGTCTGTAAGCCAGTCCAAAAGTGTCTGGTCTGGAAGACCGTTCTCAAAGCAGGTTTTGAGGACATGCCTGAAATCTGTTTTCCATGTTCTTTGGACATGTAAGAGTTTTTTTTTTTTAAATCTACTTTTGTACCTTTTTTCATCTGAACTCACCATAAGATCCAAGTTTCAGATGAAGATCCGATCTAATTCCATGACATTCAGGGAAATTTCAGTCACGATTTCTTACAAATTGCTGAAGGATTCTTGTGTCCAAAGGAATTTAAACTTCGGTCTCAGTCAGTGCTGAGTTTCCCAAAAGCATCGCAGCACAAAGATCATTAAATGGTTGAGTGAGCAGCACGATGAGCACTTTCTCTCCTCATTAAGATGCTCTTAGTGTTGAGAGGCTTTTGGAAAACCCACCCTGATCACTTCCTTGTTTGGTTGCTGCCATTTTGTGTTTATCTGTCTGTCTCTTGTTGTCAGTTCTTCACCACCTTAGTCAGCACTGCTGTTGGTCTTGAACTCAGTGTGGATTTGATTAAACTCCTCTCACTTAGCAGAGTGAGCATGAAACAAGCTCTGCCTTTATTCACTAACTGGCTGATGCGGTGTGTGTGTGTGTGTTTTCCCATTTTTCCTGAATGCATAATTATGTTCCACCTTTACCATCTCCTGAGCTTTGTCTGTCAGGAGCGAGACTTTATCAGTTAAGATGAAACTAAGGTTTCTACAAATTGAAAGCAAGAAAACGCTGAGGATTTTAAATAGTTAAGGTGAAAAGAAGACTGAAAGAGGACCTACAGAGTGCAGATGATCAGCTGTGGGCAGAGAGAAAGAGGAAACCCCAGTGGAGCTCGACACCAGCAGCAGGGACGGGATTTCTTCCCCTCCTTTTTCACTCAGTTGAGTTTGTGTTGTTAATCTGTGCACCTAAAACACCTTTAAATTATCCAGACAACCTGAAAACACCATCGAGTGAGAGAGACCCTGCAGAGTGGTGTGTGTGTGAGAGAGAGATGTGAATGGTGCCTCTGAAATTCTCCTTAATTAGAACCAACAACATGCACTTCTCTTTTTTGTTGCTCTTTTTTCTATCTATCTGGTTGTTGCAGGACACACTGACATTTAACTTTATTAAAGGCTTGAAATCATTTGAATTTTTTTTTGCATGTGTTTATGGGTGGAGCAAAAGGGCATTGTGTGTGTGTGGTTTCACTATTTCCGTCTGTAATGCACTTGTGTGTGTGTGTGTGTGTGTGTGTGTGTGTGTGGCTCCACAGGGGAGGGCAGCACATACACTTCTAACTGGTGTGTTTAACATTAACACAGAAATGATAATCTGACTCCTATGTTGAGAGCAGACACACAGACACACACACACACACACACAGCTGATGTCTTTTTCTTCTTCACCTCTTTCATTGACCTGCTCAGCGTTTTCAGCACATATTACAGGTAAAGCAATATTATTTGGTGTTTATTTCATTTGCTGTATGTGTGTGTTTCCTCTTGACCTATTTCTCTTGTTAGTGTGTTCTGTGATCTACACCATCAGTTCATCAGCTTAACGTGGTGGAGAAACAAGCAGAAACATGGAGGTGTGTGTGAGAGAGAGAATTCTAAATGTATTTTTATTATCAACATGTTTCTCAGTCTGTTAATTCATCACAGGAGTTAGTTTGTTGGTTTATTAATTTCTTCTGTAATGTTAAGGCTGGAGTGTGTTCACTCAGTGACTCAGTAACTGTCAAACATTTCCTTTAAAGTCAACTGTAATTTATGATGAGAATAAATCAGTCAGAACAAACACTGACCAAATGTCTCAGGATCAGTGGGGAAAAAAAACCCTCTCTAAAACATTCCTCTGTTCTTTTTCTTCATTTTAATCCTCTCACTTTACAGAATCCACACTGAGACCATTAATATCACACCAGAACGACCATCAGACCATTCCTCCACATCACTTCCTTTTCTTCTTTTATTTCACTTTTTTCTTAGCTTTAATTAGCCGATAAGGAGTGACGTGTTCCCGATAAGGAGTGTCTGTTCTACACCACACACTGCAAAAAATGATCTTAGCAAGTGAAAATATCTTGAAAATAGTTGAAATGATCTAACATTTCCTATTAGAAGAATACAAGGTACCGGTTCTGAGATTATTAAACCTAGTTCTAGATTGCAGCCAACTTATTCTAAGATGATTTATCAAGTAAAATTATCTGTCCATGCAGCAAGATCATTTCACGAGTATTAAGGAATTTTCTCCTCAAATGTAGTTTTCAATTTTTTGCATTGCATATTTATTATTATTATTATTATTGTAGCGCCACCAGCCCATCTAAATGTTATTGCAGGTGGTGCCCTGGGTTCTGCTAAACCCTCTATATACTCTAGGGTACTGTGTACATTTATGTCTCATCTGTAGTATGTAAATAAAATGAGAACACTTCAAATTTTAACTGTAGTAATGCACTACTTGAGTGTTTGACATGAAATGAAATGCCTTGAAACAGCTAAATTCTTACACCAATGATAAATTCTCACAAGTCAAATGAGGTTTTAGTTACAGTATTTGTATTAAAAAAAATAATTTCTCACAGGAATATCAAATAAGAAATACAGTTACCATAAGGGTAGGCCTAATCAAAACAGAAATAAAATATTCAACTGTAAATAAATCATATACCTTTTGTAAATTCCCTTTTTTTCAGGTTATTCAAACGTAACAGGTTACATATAACCCCTCTAAACAAAACCAGTTTTTAGTCGCACACTTCAACCCTATGGGCCCAAAAACCTATAACCTAAGCCGGCACTAGAGATAAACCCCACTCACAAAGTTCCTGATGCAGGCCTGAATCGTCGCTGGCGTGCGTTGAGGCCATAAAACATAACATAACTGGCCACTTCACGTGTGCTGCGCAGCAAAACAAAAGAAGGTTAACTCACGCAGATGAAGAGAAATCCATGCACCGTCGCGGCAGTCTAATTCCGTGCAGTCAGGGGCCCGATTCTCCCGCAGCTCCACAATCTCCGTGAACGGCAAAACACCAGCTGTCCTTCAATCCACTCTTCCCTCACAGCCTAGTTCGTTGAACGCAGGTCATCTGCTGTCTCAGTCAGCTAGCATCAAAACAGTCCCAGCTAGCAAGCTGCTAATCTTTCAAAGTGAGCTGCGAAACAAATTCGTTCAGAAAATGTCTCTAACACTTCCGCATGTAACCTAGAAAATAGGCTGTCTGTCTGACAACCATAAGGTTCGACTGAGATCAAAATATAACGCAGTTCACTTCAATGTCCACACGCGTGCTCGCCTCCTGCAGGTCGACAGCCAGAAAAGACGACGTATATTTCGCCTACACAGGATTTCTTTCTCCTGTGACCTCTCACCTCTCCCATTGATTGGCTCATTTTTAAACAGAAACGTAAATTATTTCTTTCACTTCCAACATGTTTTACACTAGAATAGAATATTATTTTACCCCCCGGAAGATGAATTTAATACAGAATATTCAGAAAAAGAGATTTACAAATAAAATAAAGAACTCCCAAAATACAGTGGTTGTGTCTGAATATATACAGTGCCATGAGAAAGTTTGGGCACCCTTGACAAATCCCAGTATTTTTCATTCATATATAATTGGGTGTTTGATTCTACAACTTAGTCTTGACATATGAAATAAATAAAAGACACAGACATATTTCAGCATTGAAGAGAAGTTTATTGGGCTAACAGAAAAAGTGCAATATGCAGCAAAACAAAAATAGGCCCGTGCATAAATTTGGGCACCCTAACAGAAACATTCCATCAATATTTAGTGGAGCCTCCTTTTGCAAAAATTACAGCCTCTAGACGCTTTCTATAGCCACCAATGAGTGTATGGATCTTGGACGAAGGCATCTTGGCCCACTCCTCCTTGCAAAACATCTCTAATTCCTTGAGGTTTGAAGGTCTACGAGCATGGACAGCTTGCTTCAATTCATCCCACAGATTTTCAATGATATTCAAATCTGGGGACTGGGATGGCCATTCCAAGACATTGTACTTGTTCCTCTGCATGTATGCCCGAGTGGATTTTGAGCAATGTTTCGGGTCATTGTCTTGTTGAAACATCCATCCCCGGCGCAACTTCAACTTTGTTACAGACTCTAGCACATTATCCTCAAGAATCTGCTGGTATTGAGTGGAATCCATGCGACCGTCAACTTTAACAAGGTTCCCAGTACCAGTACTCGCCACACAGCCCCACAGCATGATGGAACCTCCACCAAATTTCACTGTGGGTAGCAGATGTTTCTCTTGGAATTCTGTGTTCTTTTTACGCCATGTGTATTGCCTCTTGTTGTGACCAAATAACTCGATTTTTGTTTCGTCAGTCCACAAGATCTTATTCCAAAAGGATACTGGCTTGTCCAAATGTGCTTTTGCATAGTTCAAGCGACTCAATTTGTGGCGACTGCGAAGAAAGGGCTTCTTCCTCATCACTCTCCCGTACAGTCTTTCCTCATGCAAATTGCGCTGTATTGTTGCCCTATGCACAGTGACCCCATCTGCAGCTAGATCCCTTTGCAAGTCTCTGGTGGTGGTCTGTGGGTTGTTTTTAACAATTCTCAGCATCCTTCGTCTTTGCCTCCCTGAAATTTTTCTTGGCCTACCACTTCTGGCCTTGACAAGGACTGTGCCTGTGGCTTTCCATTTTCTTACAATGTTCCTCACGGTAGACACTGACAGCTGAAATCTTTTGGAAAGTTTTTTGTAGCCTTCCCCTAGTCCATACTGCTCTATAATCTTCGTTTTGAGGTCATGAGAAAGTTGTTTTGAGGCCCCCATCTTGCAGCTCTTCAGAGGACAGTCAAAGAGAAAGAGAACTGGCATTTGGCCACCTTAAATAGCCTTTGTCATGATTGGATGCACCTGCCTATTAAGTTCAAGGCTTAATGAGCTCACTTAACCAACTTGATGTTTTCAATTACTCTGTGATGATTAGTTACAGGTTTTCAAAGCAACAAAATGTCAAGGGTTCCCATACTTTTGCACAGCCTATTTTTCACATTTGATTTAATTTCATACAAAGGAATACACCAATAATTAAAATCAGTGTCTGCAAAACAACCCAGCACTTGGCTCTGATGGGCAAAGGAAGGACATGCCACTAGGGTGTTTTTCTGTGGAGACAGAGTCAATTATTGTACAACCTCAGACGGGGTGCCCAAACTTTCTCATGGCACTGTAGATCCTCAAAGGAAACTTAACATTTTAATACATTTTCCCTAAGGGTTGCATTATTATTATTATTATTATTATTATTATTTCTATGTGTGTGTGTGTGTGTTAACGTCAGGTTTGAAACTGTTTCAGGTGAACATGAAGCTGCTGAATTGGATTTATGGTAAGCAGAATATTCCAGCTTTCTCACCACACTGTCACATGAAACCTCTCACAACCCGGTTTGTAACTTTATATCCGTTAACACGGGGACAAAAGGAGTCCAGCTGCGTGAAGAAACCTGGGAAACGTGTAAAGTGTGTGTGTGTGTGTGCCAAGAATTACACACCAATGTACAACTTTCAAAATATGGAAATTTTAGAATTTTGACCCCCAGGCTTTGTGATGTGCTTGATTGCAGAACACGCTGACAAAAGTGATAATTACATGTCTATTAAAATCTTCCTTTACTTTACCTGTGTCCTTCACACCTGTGCTCCCCCCCCATCCGTCCGTCTCCATGTTGTTTTGTCTTTGAGTCTGGTGCCCACATTCTTGCCATAATTTAAACAATAAAGTTTTATCTAATCTAATCCTGCAGTTGTCACAGTGATCTTATCTCACAATGTTTCCACATAACTTACATCTCATGATGTCACTAACACCTTCCCCTCCACCCACCCATTGCACTACTTCATTCCTCTTTCTGTCTTTTTATCTTGTACATTTGAGACACTTGTTTTTTCTCTAGTTCAGTGGTTCTCAAACTTTTTTCACCAAGTACCACCTCAGAAAATACTTGGCTCTCCAAGTACCACCATAATGACCAACATTAAAATACAGTAGCGTAATAGGCCTAAGTATTCATTAAAAACAAGGCAGAGGTTTTATTTAACAAGTATATTTAATAATGTTGGCCACTGTAACATTACACACAGTACTTTGAAATGTAACACTGTGTTTAAATATAGGAAAATAAAACACTGTACTTAAATAATGAATCAAATAAAATTAATTGCACATAAAAGTGAAATAAAACATTGTACTAAAATAAATATTAAAAGACAGTTCTTAAAGATTAAATGAAAATGTACTTAAAAGTTAAATAACTGTACTGTACTTAAATGTTAAGTAATAAAAGTACTGTACTTGATGTACTTAAAAAAAATCAAAACAGGCTACGCATAGCTGCAGTTCTTGCCGTTTCTTAACTCCAGTGACTGCTTTCTGAAACAGAAACACAAACAGAGGAAGAACAATAAGATTAAGAATAAAACAGAGGAAGAACAATAAGATTAAGAATAAAACAATAGTGAGGAAAAGCATTAAGAATAACAGCTTATAATGTTAAATATACACAGAGTATTGACTGATTGACTATTGATTGACAACTTACTGAGCTTAAAGTGATGGGTGTGCATGCCTCTGTGAGCACAGTCCTGCCACGTCCAGTCCGAGCCATGCTCCTGGATGAACTTGTTCAGTAACTGGAATATTTGCTCTGATGTAGTTCTGGTCTCCAGTGATTTACAGAACATAAAGTCCTCCTGAGCCACACCGTCATATTCATATCTCACATAAACCAATAAATTGGCCAAATCTGCAACATCTGTATTCTCATCAAGCTGTATGGCAAAATATCTACTGTTCTTAATGCGCTCAATCAGTGTCTTTTTAACATCGTCAGCCATGTCGTTTATTCTCCTTGACACGGTGTCATTTGAAAGCGGCACCAAGTTTAACTCTCTGGCAGCTTTCTCTCCACACATGATGCGTGTCATCTCTTCAGCTAATGGTAAACACAGCAGTTCCCTGATTGTGTGCGGCTCACCGGCTCTGGCGATCAGGAGGCTGGCATGGTGCTTTGGCTACGGGTGTACCATAGGACAGAATGGTGGACTTGGACTGCTTCAGTTCATCACGTTTTCGTAAAAAAAAATCCATTGGTTTGTCCTTTAGTGCTGTGTGTTTGGTTGTAAGATGCCGTTTGAGATGCGATGGTTTCATGGACTCATTGCTCAGAACGTCGCTGCATACAACACACTGCGGCCTGGGCAGCTCCTCCGTCCCGCTCCAAATGAATCCCAGTTTTATGTATTTTTCGTCATACTTCCTCCTCACTGGTTTCTGCTGTTTGCTAGCAGTTCTGGGGCTGGTTTTGCCACTGTCGTTAGCATCTGCGCTCGGCTCACACATGTCCTCTTCAGTTCTCCCTCTCTCCTGATCCACGCTCCCATTCGCGGATTTAAGCCACGACAGTAATTTTGTCGTACCCGTCATAATTAGCAAAGCCACCTCCACCTTTTCCCATCACAGCCTAGTCTACCAATGGCGGATAACCGTCTGTCAGCGGAACCGGCGGGAATGCGTACGTAGGCTACGTATGGCTACCCAGAAGCACTTGCAAACTTTTTAAAATTATTAACTTAATTTGTATCTCCTTTCATTTTCTTGTCATCGGTTGATAAGATATTTTCATCCATTCGGATATTATGGATAGTATTTCACGTTTTATTTTTTAAATTTTATTTATATTTAATTAAGTGATTCTTTGGCGTACCACTAGAATGGAGCCCGCATACCACAGTTTGAGAATCACTGCTCTAGTAGATATCGATCATCTTCTCCTTGCTCTTGCTTCAGAAACACCTGAAAGACCGGTTTCTGAAACACGTCTCATGTTTGTTGTTCTCTTCTCTCTCCTCCTAGTTTGTAGCTCCTGAACACACACACGCCCCTCTTCATCTTTTATTAGTGTTTATTGCTCAAGCACACAGCAGCCGAAGGCGAGCACACTATTGTTCTTCTTAAATTTACTTATTCTGCCTTATTCCGACACGTTTTTTGGATCCACTCCTCCTCCTAGGGCGTTCGAGATAGAGACACCGTTCCAACTCTGAGACGTCTGGCCCGAAGTGGTGTAGTGTGCTTGTATACAGCTCTTGAATCAATGCACCCGTTCTCTTGTTCTTGTCGTTTTTCTTTTGTTTTTTTCCCATAGAGAATGAATAGGGCTCATGAATCGAATCGTCCTACTCGGACACGCTCCATCGCAGATGCACCAAATCTCATGTGATACTTCAGGCCAACTCCCCCGACACATACATGCAATCGGTTCTGACCCGCACTCATATTTTTCCTTTCTTTTTGCTCATCCCTTTTTCCTCCATAGGCTTGCATTGATTTTTGGCCCCATTCAGATGAATGGAGTTTTGCTCAGTAAGGGCCTCTGCATGCTCTTGCGACAAGGCTTTCGCAGATAGCTTTTCGCAGACAGTTGTAATTTATCGTTGAGTGGGGAGTAATAGGCGTGCGCGATGTTATTCACCGCCACAACGCAAGGGGGCACGAAGTCATGAAATCGCTAGGAGTAGTTGGTGGGTGTGGTTAGTGGAGTGTTTATCCTCCGGTTACTTATAATGACTAGAACTGGAGTCGTATAGATGTACGTACTTCCTCACTTCCTCAATCAACCGCTCTTCGTGCTGCTCCATCTTTGCTCGTGTTTTTAAAAATGGCGGTCGTGAAAACAAAACAAACCGGGAAAGTAGGGAAGCGGAAGTGCGTGTACAGCGGATGTAGAGTGGACCAATCAGAGCCCTCTTGTCTGCGACGCTGTCTGCGAGGCTTCTGTGGTGGTCACAATTTTTAGGAGGTCCGCGCAGAGCGTCTGCGAAGGGGGGGGGGGCTTTGCAGACGCCATCTGCGACGCTATCTGCGAGGACTGGGTTGTCAGCATAAATTGGCCTTAACACTTCACCACACATCCACCAAACTTCATACGGCACCTCAGGCCAAATCACCATCACACACATGATATCGGTTCTGACCCGCACTCGGCTTTCTCTCGCCTTTCATCCGTCCAGTTTTTCTCCATTTTGCCGCTAATCAGTGGAAGCTTGACTGAGTCGTTCCTCCCTTCCCCCATAGGTGATGATGCATTTGGCAAGGATCTGCTCATCTGAGACTTTGACAGCAAATCAACTTCAACTCAATGGCCACTTTATTAGGAATACTTACACCACACACGATAGCAATTAGCATATAAGCATTCACGTGTTACCATGCTAGCATGTTACCCATTATGATATCATGCCTGCTGTTAGCTCGAGAGTTGTTAGCATGTTCACCATTAGCATGTTATCATGAGAGCTGTTAACATGTTAGGATTAGCATGGTAGCATGCAGAGTTCGCATGTTTGCTGTTAGCGAGTTCACCTGAGCATGTTAGCATGCTAACTGTTAGCATGTTAGCTGTTAGCATGTCACCCTCAGCATGTTAGCATGCTAAAAGTTAACATACTAGCCATTAGCATGTTAGCCTGTTAGCTGTTAGCATGGTAGCTGTCAGCATATTAGTCAAGTCAAGTCAATTTTATTTATATAGCACATTTCATGTGGCTAACACAGACTCAATGTGCTGTAAAAGAAGAAAAAAATAAAATAAGATAAGATTAAAAACAGCACTAGACATATATAAATAAAATATAAAACTATAAAAAAAATAAAATAATGACACTAAAACGTCATAAAACAATGTAAACAAGGTAAAACAATGTCAGCTCAATAGGAAAAAACAGGATAAAACAATGTAAACAGGGTAAAACAATGTAAACAGGATAAAACAATGTAAACAGGGTAAAACAATGTAAACAGGGTAAAACAATGTAAACAGGGTAAAACAATGTCAACTCAACCAAAAGCTTGTGAAAATAAATACGTTTTAAGAGCCTTTTTAAAAGAGGGAGTAGACTGAGCTGACCTTAATTCCAAGGGAAGGGAATTCCAAAGCGTTGGGGCACAATAACTAAAAGCACCGTGAGCCATGTTTGTGTTAATTCTGGGGACAGATAAAAGACTTTGACTAGATGACCTGAGAGAACGAGTTGGATAATAGTGAGGGATAATGTCAGAGATATAGGTTGGGGCTAGGCCATTTACTGCTTTAAAAGTGATCAGAAGTATTTTAAACTGGATTCTTTGCTTTACAGGGAGCCAGTGAAGTGATTTAAAGTGTTAGAATTTTAACAAATAGCATGTTAATCATTAGCATGTTAGAATGCTAGCTTTTAGCATGTTAGTACCATATGCTGTTAGCATGTTAGTATGCTAACTGTTAGCATGCTAGTTGTTAGCATGTTGGCATGCTAGCTTTTAGCATGCTG
This sequence comes from Neoarius graeffei, assembly GCF_027579695.1. NCBI lineage: Eukaryota > Metazoa > Chordata > Actinopteri > Siluriformes > Ariidae > Neoarius > Neoarius graeffei. The sequence continues at coordinate 91,884,990 of NC_083578.1, forward strand.
GCATGATAGCTGTTCTGCTCCAGCTCAGCAAGCACACTTTGCATTTTCTCTGCGGAAATGCAGTCTAGTTTCCTGCTTGTTCTCTTTCACTGCTTCTTGAATTTTTGAATTCTTTAATTCGGAGCAGTTTAGTCTCCACATCACTGACTTTCACTTCTGTTCTTAGTTCATCCTATTTGATGGTGTGTTGAAGCTTCTCATTAATCCGTTCTCTGTCTCTGTGGAACAAGTCCAACACTTTTTAGGAAATTTGCATGTAATCTACACCACCACTCTACTGACTGTTCGATGATGTTCCTGATCATGAACATCTGTCCAGTTGTGCTCCTGCCTCGTCTCTTCTTTCCTGTGTTTCAACTCCTCTCCAGTTCTTTCAGATTCTCCTTCTTTGGAAGTTTTACAACCTTCTCTCCACTTTTCAGGTGGTTTTTCCCCTCTTCCCCCACTACACTGGAGACCTCATGGATCTTTGTTATAGCCCAATCAATGTCGGCTTTCAGCAGTTCTACAGGTATTCGCTCGACACCTGCTGCTTTTCCATGATTTAGATGTTCGATCACTTCCTCTACTTCCTTTGCTTGGTATCTGTTTCCTCTGGGAGTTTGATGTCACTGGAGGTTTCTCGATTCAGAACCTCTTTATCATTCAGAATTTTACCAGTCGAGACACTGTACAGCTCTGTCTGGGTCTCTAGGTTTTGGTCCATTTCCTTTTTTCTGTTCTGAATCTGCCTCTTAACTTTTAACCATCAACATTTCAGTCCATTCAATGGAGAATGAGTGTTGAATATGGTTTACGATATTGCACAGTTGTCAAGACAACATGACATCACACATCGGAGATGTAAAACTTCTGCGCTAGTGAGCGACTGTGACAATTTGTAAACAAACATGGCCGCCAGGTTTGCTTTGTTAAATAGGGAAGATTCTGAGAGAATTTTGAAAGAGAAAGACACGTTGAACATCCGAAAGGAATGTGTATCTCATCTCATCTCATCTCATCTCATCTCATCTCATCTCATTATCTGTAGCCGCTTTATCCTGTTCTACAGGGTTGCAGGCGAGCTGGATCCTATCCCAGCTGACTACGGGCGAAAGGCGGGGTTCACCCTGGACAAGTCGCCAGGTCATCACAGGGCTGACACATAGCCACAGACAACCATTCACACTCACATTCACACCATAATAATAATAATAATAATAATAATAATAATAACGTCTGGCTTTTTTTCATGGTATATCAGATATATTCCATTCAGTGACTCGTCTTCGACTCGTTCAGTATCATGCTCACTGAACGGAATATATCTGATAGACCACGAAAAAAAGCCAGACGATGTTATTTAAATATGTCACTCAGATCCGCAATGGATTTCATATGAAAAATGTGAGTTTTTCAACACAAGAAGATAAACTTCATATCTTCAAGGCAACGTGTGATTTTCTTTTTATTATATCGACACATTCACAAACAAAAAGTCCCCAAATTTATCAAAACAATTCATCGATTTCCTCACGAGGGACAGATAGAGATTTATGTCCTGGTTTTGGTTCTCCATGTCCCGGATGGAGCTCGGATGAAAAATATGAGTGGTGTATTTCACACTAAAACACTCGTGTCTGTGTGTATAATATAAATGAAATTGGTGAAGGAAGTAATTATCCTGTAACTTGTTCACACACCACAGTGAAGCATGATCCGCTGAGCAGGACTCGATAACACGGACATTATCTCTAGAGGATCATCACCAAGCACACGTTCTCTGTTTGCAAAGCACGTCTGTGCGTGTGTGTGTGTGTGTGTGTGTCTCAACACACACACACACGCACTGGGTAGATTAACTTCACGATTGCAGCAGTGTTTAGCTGGTGTCAGTCTTAAAAATGAAAAATAATCCTGAATTTAAAAAATGTTGATTTCACATTGACCCGTTTTAACCAGAGATTTACATTTTGCTCTTCAATGAGCAACAGAGTTGGTTTTTAGCCTAGAATTAGCAAATACAGAAAAATGTGGTTCACTAGTACCCATGATGAGACCCTGAAGACTTTTAGGACATGTATATAATTAATTTACAATCTATATTACAGTCAATATTCTTCATCAATAGCAAAAATAAACACCCCCTCCCAGTTTATAACGATCAGAGACGTTCAGCTTACATTCACTGAACAACAACATGTTCACGAGATCATCACACTGTCCCAGCAGGCTCCACTGCAATCCCCTGATGAAGTGATTTTCCATGCTCATTATCAACCTACAGCTGTGTGCAAAAGTTTGTTCACCCCTAGCCAAAGGACACGTTTTGTTGATTTTTGAAGTGAATGCGACCTCTACGGGAAACCATCGAGGGGGGAAAATACAAATATTAATGCACAGTTTCTTTACATTCTATAAACTTAAAAAATAGAAAAATTACATGTCAGCTACTGGAATGCCCATTACTAATAAATATACAACCCTGAATCAGAGAAAGTTGGGATGGTGTGGAAAATGCAAATAAAAAAAAAATCAGTGATGTGTAAATGTACTTTGACTTGTATTTCATTACAGACAGAATGAACCCGAGATATTTCATATTTTGTTGGTCGACTTCATTTCATTTGTTAATATCCATCCATTCCTGCGTTTCAGTCCTGCAGCACATTGCAAAAAAAGTTGGGACGAGGAAATTTAAGGCGAGTAATGCGGTACAACTATTAAATAATGATGTGATGTGAAACAGGTGACTGTAATCACGATCTGGTACAGAATCAGTCTCCAGGAAAGGCCGAGTCTTTGAGGAGTGAAGACGGGCCGAGGATCTCCAGTTTACCAACAAATGTGTGAGAAAATTATTGAAATATTTAAAATCAATGTTCCTCAAAGAAAGACAGGAAGGGATTTGGATATTTCACCCTCTACGGTGCAGAAGATCATTAAACCATTCAAGGAATCTGGAGGCGTTTCAGTGTGTAAAGGGCTCAAGCCTAATCTGAACCCCTGTGATCTCCGATCCCTCAGACGCCATCAAGAACCATCATTCATCTCCAGCTGATAGAACCACATGGGCTCGAGATTACTCTAGAAAACCTTTATCAAGCTACAATACGGAGTTACATCCACAAACACCAGTTAAAACTTTACTGTGGAAAAAGGAAGCCTTATGTTAACTGTGTCCAGAAGCGCCGTCGACTTCTCTGGGCTCGGAGGCGTCTGGGATGAACCATCACACACTGGGAACGGGTATTGTGGTCAGAGGAATCAGTGTTCCAGGTCTTTTTTGGAACAAATGGATGCCGTGTGCTCTGGACCAAAAAGGAAAAGGACTATCCAGACTGTTACAGGAACGAGTCCAAAAGCCAGAGTGTGTCATGGTATGGTGTTGGGTCAGTGCCCTTGGTGAAGGTAACTTACACTTCTGTGATGGAGCATTGATGCAGAAAAGTCCACTGAGATTTTAGAGCAACATCTGCTGCCTTCAAGACGACGTCTTTTCCAGGGAGATTTCAACAAGACAATGCAAACCCACATTCTGCTCACATTACAAAGGCGTGGCTGTGGAAGAAGAGGGCGTGTCCCCTCTGTCCCCAATAGAGAATGTGTGGAGAATTTAGAAATGAAAAATATGACAGTGACGACCCCGAACTGTTTCACACCTTCAGACCTGTTTACAGGAAGAACGGGACAAGAATAACACCTGAAACACTTCATCACTTGGTGTCTTCAGTCCATAAACAGCTTTTAAGTGTTGGGAGAAGGAACGGGAACATTATAAATATTGAAATGTGTGTGTTTAAAAAAAAAGAAGAAGAAATAATGTGCTGTTGTATTGTTTCGAGTGCGATATGGATCAAAGATTATTTGCAAATCACTGTTTTCAGTTTTAATTTCAACTCAACATTCCATCCCAACTTTTTCAGATTTGGGGTTTTATTTAACAGATGTTCTCGATATACTTTTCCAAATGGATCTTTGTGGAACATACGTTGTTACTGATACGTCCCAGACTCAGGTTGAGGATGATAATGGAATAAATCGTCAGGCCGGCAAAAGCCAAAATAAGAAACAAAACCAGACACTAACTCTACAGACAGATGATCCTGTACCTCCCCAAATAACATACTGATAGGAAGTCAGGTGGGAAAATAGAGGAGTCTGTTAAAAAATGTATAAGTACCATGTGGAGTTCCCCAAGGGTCAGTTTTGGGCCCTTTAATATTTAGTATACTGTATATATTATTTGTCTAGCAGGAAAAAATGAATAGATATAACATTCCTTTCCATCATTCACAGAGTACTGTTACTGTAAATGAAGTAAAGAGAAAATATTTTCTAGTTTATTTCAAGGTGATGTATCTCTGGATGATCTGAGCTCTGACCACACCATCACCTGCTCTAAAGACATCTCTAACATCCTTAGCATCCTTTACCACTGTGAGAAACTCATGGATGATGTTTTGATGTATTGTTTTACCTCTGTGTAAAAAACTGATTTACTATCTCTGATTTCTTTCTCGCAGGATGCAGGAGAAGGAGGTGGAAGCTGGAGACGGTTGCTCTGCTCATCATGGCCACTCTGTGTGTGTTTGTAATACTGCTAAAGGACACGCAGAACAAGAAACCACAAAACACAACAAGAAAGTTACATTTCAAATATGAGCTTCGGACATCACCAGACCTGTTCACGAGTTTCATCTACAAATGTGATCGAAACTGGTCTGCGTCCAACATCACCGGGTTTTCCAGTTTGCCTAAGCATATCCAAGATTTCCTGTTTTACAGCCACTGTCGGAATTTCCCGATGCTGCTCAATGTTCCTGGTAAGTGCGGTGGTCCAGAGAACTCCACTGATGTTTTCCTTCTGCTGGCCATTAAAAGTTCTCCAGCCAACTACGAGCGGCGGGAGGTTCTGCGAAAAACATGGGCATCTGAGAGACTTTATAGCGGCGTGCGGATCCAGACCGTGTTCTTATCCGGAACCTCAGGAACCGGTTTCCAAAAGGAAAGACTGAATAAACTCCTGGAGCTGGAGAACCGTGAGTACCAGGACATTCTTCAGTGGGACTTTGAAGATTCCTTTTTCAACCTCACACTGAAGCAGATCTTATTCCTGGAGTGGATGGAGAGGTTTTGTCCTGATGTGCACTTTCTCCTCAATGGAGATGATGACATTTTTGCCAACACAGACAACATGGTCCAGTTTCTCAAAGGGTTAGATGATAACGATGGAAGCAAACACCTGTTTATCGGCCACTTGATCCAATACGTGGGGCCGATCCGGGAACCATCCAGTAAATACTACATCCCGGTCCAAGTCCATGAATCGGACAGGTATCCTCCCTACTGCGGCGGAGGTGGCTTTCTGTTGTCACGTTTCACTGCCAGAACCATCTACAACATGTCTCATTCCATCACCCTGCTCCCCATCGATGATGTTTACATGGGAATGTGTCTGGAAAAGGCTGGACTGAAGCCCACGTCCCATATGGGAGTGAGGACAGCTGGTTTGCACATTCCCTCAGAAAAGCTGGACAGGTACAGTCCATGCTTCTACCGTGAGGTTCTCCTGGTCCACAGGTTCCTCCCACACCAGATTTTTTTCATGTGGCATGAAATTCATCGGGAGGATTTGGTTTGTGGAAGGAGATTAATTAGTGAACCAATGGAGTTTGTCAGGTCCTAAGAATGCTCTGAGAACGCATCTTCAGTTTATCTTCAGAAATCAAACACACATCTTTATAGGTTTACTTCAGACAAAAATACAAATTAGTACTATTATAAGAACAGACGCAGAAGTTGTGCAGTAGTGTTAGAAACCACATGAGGTACTGCAGCTCACAAAAACATAGTGTCTTGCAAAAGTATTCATCCCCCTTGGTGTTTGTCCGGTTTTGTCACATTACAAGCTGCAATTAAAATGGACTTTGGGGGGATTAGCACATCGCCGTCGCCAGACCCATTTTACTGAGGCATGTGCTCCAGTATATATCTGCTGTGCCCCAGTAAAATTTCCTAGAGCTTTATGTCTGGCACCGCCCCGGGTTGGCACCATTTGATTTGCACAACATGCCGACCACTTTAAAGGTGAAAATTGTTGTTTTATTGTTGTGACACAAACAATAATTAAGATGAAAAAGCTCCACGGAGGGTCATTTAATTTTTCATTTTGATCAGAACTTGTCATAAAGATATTTCACTTCAGCAATAATGAGTTCATGAACTCTGCTAACAGTAGATTGGGCCTGAAGGAATAACACACTACGAACCGTGCCTTTATAGGAGAATGGATTATTTTCCCATTAAACAGCACGTGTTTTTTACTCCGATACCACGACCGAGTTGTTATTTATGAAACAAATGTTTTTATCTATTTATAGTTAAGTTAAAAACTGTGGAACGCTGGCTAAACAAGTGAGCTCCTGTTGTTACTTATGCGACAGCAGCAATAAACAGTCGTTCCTTCACCAGCCTTGCTTTATTCTCTCTCCTGAAGTTAATAAGATTAAAACCCACAGCTTGTCACGTCACAGAGGAACCAGGAAGAAGCAGAAACTCTGGAGAGGGATGACTTTGTGATGTATATTTAACAAAAAAGTTGTTTTTTTTCCCCAGATGAGAGTAACGCTTTTCTCTCTGTTAGCGCTCACTAATTTCAGGATATTATATTTAAATGAATGAATGGGACCTAAATACAACCCTGTTTTCCAAAACAGTTGGGACACTGTGTAAACTGCAAATAAAAATGCATGATCCACAAATTCTGTGCAGTTTTACATTGAGGAACGTTATTCTTAAATTGTTGCACTGTTTGTCTACGCAGTCTTTCACAGAGCGGTGAACCCCGCCCCATCTTTACTTCTGAGAGACTCCGCCTCTCTGGGAGGCTCTTTTTATACCCAATCATCTTACTGACCTGTTGACAATTAACCTAATTAGTTTTGTTTTTTGTCTTTTTTTGCATTACACAACTTTTCCAGTCTTTTGTTGTCCCTGTCCCAACTTTTCTGAAACATGTTGCTGCCATCAAACTCAAAATGAGCCTATATTTTTCCAAAAACAATAAAATCTCTCAGTTTCAACATGTGTTCTGTCATCTTTGTTCTGTTTTCAGTGAAATACAGTATAAGGTTTCCATGATTTGCAAATCTTCACATTCTGTTTTTATTTGTTATTCTACAGCGTCCCAGTGTTTTAGATCATGACCATGTCCTCATGTACTGTGGTACGGTATATTTTATGACTCGCACTGATCTGGTGGGGTTTTTATGGTTGTTGACTCATGAACACGTTGTAAAGTGAAACACACAGCTCCCTGAGGTTTAGTGTGACATGTACAGCGTGTCTATTATGGGATGTCCAGAAGTGCTTTATGTTTGTTTGTTTGTTTGTTTTTCCTAATTTGAATTTAGTTACCAATATTGCTTTGTGCAAAACAAACAAACAAACCTTCAATTCATAAAGAAAAACAAATAGGCCAGTTAAGACTGATTTACTTTTTATTTATTACAAACATGATAGACAGACGTGACGTGTTTCAACAGTTTTCTGGTCCTTAGCATAAAATAATTCACTCCACTGTCTTTGTAATCCAAATTCAAACTTTGTTCATGCCTCTCTTTCTCTCTCTCACACACACACACACACACACACACACACAGGTTTTTGTGTACTACAAGTACACTCTTCCCCAAACCAGTCTGTTGGTGTTTTAGGGGAACACCCCTTTCCACATGCTCTACAGAGAGATGGTAGATATCAAAAAATCGCCTTTGAGCCACACAACACAGATCTCACTTCAGAGTTTATACACACACAACACAAAATTTAACAACCTGACAATATATAATTAGATACCTAAACCCACCCATGACACAAAAATATATTTTAAGGACTAACACGATTTGTAAGGACAGTGGCTATACAACACACAAAAGTCATTTATGTGTATTAAAGGGTCATGTGAATAAATGGAACATAGCCAAACACCCACACACACACACACACACACTAAAGTGAATGCATTGTGCACTAAAAGGGCACACCTAATACATGAGGACACATTGTTCTACACAATACAAAGTACATCAGCATTACATATCTCGAAGACACAGCTTGTCCATGAGGACAAAACTTTATCAGACAATATAGCCAACAAATTAAAAGGCAATCTTAGTATTTTTGTAAGTGATGCAAGTGAGCACCCACTCCTTTATACTGTGCATTGAAGGACCTGTTATTTATGTGATATGACTGTTTTTCATCGACATATCACAGCATTCAAAGTCGATGAACAAGGAACAAAGTTTAATTATTCATTTTTCAAATCACAACAGTTTAACATCATGTGAAGAAAAAAACAACAACACAAGAACATAAACAAGAAAAAGACAGTTATTCAGCGGCTGCCTTTTTTTTTTTTTTTTTTTTAGTATTAAGCTGCGATTCCTGACCTCAGAAAGTCAGTAACTTGGTCCATCTCATGGTTTTTCAGATTCAGGACCTGTGATAAAGTTGCAACGTCTGCATAACTGTGTTGACCTGAGGAGCTCAGGGTTTTGAGCACCACACTCATTTGCATAAATCCTCAGACAGTCCTGTCCTCTGCATGGAGTCAAACAGTTGGGTCTTGCAAACAGGAAAGTGTTGTCCTCTGGGACTCCACACTCTTCTTCTGCTTATGAGGTGTGTTAAGGCATCAACCATGTCTGGTGATAGCAGACCAGCAACTTTCCGTCCCCTTCTACCCCTAATTTCCACCCGACTGAAGTGAGCACAAAGGCTTTGTTCAAACTCTGATAGGCCAAGTGCAACATCCTTATGCAAGGCAGCCCTGTCCCTCTCTAGGAAAGCTTTTAGTGGCATCTTTGCAACTTCTCCTCCACACCTTCGGTTGAACAGTATTATTTTTGCCAGAGTTGCTCAGCAAAATTCCCCATAGACTTGTGCTGATGGCATCTTTTTCAGGTTCTCAGATGCTGAAGCTACAATCTTTTCAGATTCAAACCTGATGAGAGACACCAGCTTAATAGAATTAAGGAATGTGTGAAGGACATTAGACACTGGATGCTTATAAATTTCCTTCTGTTTAACTCTGACAAGACTGAAGCACTTGTGCTAGGACCACATGCAGCTAGAAGTAAGTTTTCTGATTCCACAGTGACTCTGGATGGCCTTTCTGTTTCTTCACATGCAGCAGTAAAAGACCTCGGAGTGATTATTGACCCCAGTCTTTCATTCGAAACTCACATTGATAACATCACCCGGATAGCTTTCTTTCATCTCAGAAATATTGCTAAGATAAGAAATTTAATGTCATTGCATGATGCAGAAAAACTAGTCCATGCTTTCGTTCCCTCCAGGTTGGATTATTGTAATGCCTTACTGTCTGGATGTTCCAATAAGTGCATAAACAAGCTCCAGTTAGTTCAAAATGCAGCAGCAAGAGTCCTTACTAGAACTAGAAAATATGACCCCATCACCCCTGTCATATCCACACTGCATTGGCTCCCAATCACATTTCGTATTGATTATAAAATACTACTATTGACCTTTAAAGCACTGAATGGTCTCGCACCACAGTACCTGAGTGAACTTCTGCTCCTCTATGACCCGCCACGCCTACTTAGATCAAAAGGTGCAGGCTATCTGCTGGTACCTCGTATAGTGAAGGCTACATCAGGGGGCGGAGCCTTTTCTTACAAAGCCCCACAGTTATGGAACAGCCTTCCAAGTAGTGTTCGGGAATCAGACACAGTCTCAGTGTTTAAGTCTCGGCTGAAAACATATCTGTTTAGTCAAGCCTTTTGTTAATGGTGTTTATGAGGTAAAGGTGTAGATCTGGAGGGTCCTCAGACAGAGTGTTTTGGTAAACTGGGATGTATGGATGCTGTCAGTCCCCACTCGCTTGCTCACTCGAGTTTGTTGACGGTGTAGTGGCTGCTGCTTTATGTCCCGGGGCTCCCTCATGCCTGTGTTACTTTCTGGCTCTCTCCTTTTAGTTATGCTGTCATAGTTAGTTGCCGGAGTCCCTGCTTGTACTTGGTGCAATATGTATACTGTTCTTACTTATTCAGGTGACATTGGGCATACCTAACAACCTGTGTTTTCTTTCCCTCCCCCCCCCAATCTGTCCCTCTGAGTTACATGGAGTCAACAGGAAATCTTTTGGTGGAGACGGTGGGGACCTCGACTGGCTATCGTAGCCTGCAGGGAATCGGCCGTCAGACATTCTGTCGCATGTCCCAGACCCTGTGAAATGTAACTGAATTGTCTTGGCCAGCCCTAAGGGTCCCATCTGCATCTCATCATTGCTGAGGAGTGTGCTCCCATCACCCAATCAAGCATCCAGCCAGAGCAGGTCATGATATTTTTTACCATATTAACATGCCATTGTTGTGTGTTATGCCTGATGTAAAGACTCTCGTCTCTGCGAGCCTACCACACAGATTTAATACTTGTCATTTTTAGGGCATACCTAACAACCTGTTTTCTTTCTCTCTCTCTTCCCCCCCCAATCTGTCCCTCTGAGTTACATGTTGATCCTGGGATTGAGATGCTGGCCTCTTCTGCCCCTCGGACCTGCTTGATCCATCCTGGTGCCCTGTGTCTGGTCGGAGTTTTATCGCACCGCTCCTGTGAAGGACGGCCCCATGAGGACAGTTGAGGGTTATACCTGTTAAAACTGTTAATATTATAGTCAGGCTGTCTGTTGTTGCCCAAATGAGGATGGGTTCCTTTTTGAGTCTGGTTCCTCTCGAGGTTTCTTCCTCATGTCGTCTGAGGGAGTTTTTCCTTGCCACCGTCGCCACAGGCTTCATCATTGGGGATAGATTAGGGATAAAATTAGCTCATGTTTTAAGTCGTTCAAATTCTGTAAAGCTGCTTTGCGACAATGTTTATTGTTAAAAGCGCGATACAAATAAACTTGAAACTTGAAACTTGAAGATGCAGGTGAAGACGTTGCACATCCTGTGTGAAAGGGAGGGTGGATGGCTTCTTAAGGTGCCTTTCATTCAAGGTGGTCAAAGCTGTGTGTGAAACAAGTTCAGACCACTTTGCAGTATACAGTTTTTTGAAAGTCAAGTTTATCTGTATAGCACTTTTAACAATAAACATTGTCACAAAGCAGCTTTACAGAATTTGAACGACTTAAAACATGAGCTAATTTTATCCCTAATCTATCCCCAATGATGAAGCCTGTGGCGACAGTGGCAAGGAAAAACTCCCTCAGACGACATGAGGAAGAAATCTCGAGAGGAACCAGACTCAAAAGGGAACCCATCCTCGTTTGGGCAACAACAGACAACATGACTATAACATTAACAGTCCTAACATAAAGTCAGCTTCATTGATACTATAAACCCCCCACCAATGGAAACCTGAGCGCAAAACCGTTCCTGACAACCACAGTCCTAAAGTCAGCAAGTCAACTGAAAGTCTAGGTTGACTTTATCAATTAATCATCTTCTGACATTAGAGCTCTACAGTGTATGATGTCATATCTTATGCAGTGAGTGGCCCAACTTGAGAGCAAGGCTTGGAGTTTGGAAGCAGTGGTTTTCTTCATCAAACCCTGTCACCTTCTTGACATTTTGGATAACCACATGAAAATCTGCAGGTCTTACAGCATCCCCAAGGGTATGTAATGAAAAGTCTTTGCGTCGTGTCTGCAGAAGTCTTCCAACTTCATGGAGCTTCTGTCGAATATACTCATATTTCACAGCACTGAAACAGCGCTGATTAAAGTTATAAATGACATACGTCTTAATACTGATGCAGGCAAAACATCGGTCCTGGTGTTACTGGACCTCAGTGCAGCTTTTGATACTGTTGATCACAACATACTGCTATATCGACTTGAACACTGGGTTGGATTGACTGGTAAAGTTATCAATTGGTTAAAATCATACTTAAAAGATAGAAGCTTCTTTGTTACCCTGGGAAATTGTACCTCAACATCAATGTCCTTGACCTGTGGTGTCCCCCAGGGGTCGATCCTTGGACCATTACTATTCAACCTTTATATGCTCCCACTTGGACAAATTATCAAGAACAACTCAATTTTGTATCACTGCTATGCAGGTGACACCCAAATTTATTTTGCTCTATCACCTAATGATTATGCCCCCCTTGAATGTCTCTACCAGTGTATCGACCAAATCAACAACTGGATGTCACAAAATTTTCTTCAGCTGAACACAGATAAAACAGAAGTAATTCTATTGGGGAAAAAAGATGAAAGACTCAGGATTACCACTATTCTTGACACAAAGGGGATTAAAACATAAGATATGGTTAAAAATCTTGGTGTTTTCATTGACAGCGAGCTAAACTTTGACAGTCACATGAAAGCAATCACTAAATCGGCATTTTATCACCTAAAAAACATTTCCAAACTAAGAGGACTTATGTCAAAAAATGATCTGGAAAAACTAATACATGCCTTCATCTCTAGTAGGGTTGATTACTGCAATGGCCTTTTCACAGGCCTGCCAAAAAAGACCATCAAACGACTTCAGCTGGTTCAAAATGCAGCGGCGAGGGTTCTCACACGAACAAAAAGAACAGAGCACATTACTCCAATTCTAAGGTCCCTTCACTGGCTTCCAGTAAGCTACAGAATTGACTTTAAAGCAGTGGCCCCCAACCCCCGGGCCGCGGACCGATACCGGTCCGTGGGTCATTTGGTACCGGGCCACACAGAAAGAATAAATAACCTGCACTATTTCCGTTTCATTCATTATCCGAGTCTGAACGATGTTTGATATTGAAAAATGACCGGATTCTCTCCGTTACATCCGTCTATAACTCACGCTTGACCAGAGCATGTGAGCGGAGTGGAGCGGTGAGAATTTCGGTCCTCGCTCACGGAGGTGGTCGCTCCGCTTGCTCCCCGCTCAATGTCGCACCATGCCGCTTCGCCCGTTACCGCTCAGCGCTCCACCAAGATTGCATCCCGCTCCACTCCACGCTCGCTCAAAAAATATGTGCACGCATGCGCGTAGTGGACCCGGAGCACTTCCCGTATCTCTGCCCTCTGTCCCCCGCACTTTTTACAGCCATTACAACCACTTAATTTTTAACATGTGGAAACGCGTTTTTCCGAGCCGCCTCTAAACGCATCATGAGCAGGCGGAGCGCAGGTGGCAAACAAACACTGCTGTCGTTCATTCTGAGCCATGTTGGGCATGCTTCAGACTCGTGATGTGAGCGGTAACGGGGCGAAACTGGAATGGGCCATTGCCTCGCTCCATCCTTCCCATCCTTGAAAAAAAAAATCCCGCTCCGCGCTCTTTTCAAAATTCGTCCGCTCCGCTCACATGCTCTGCTCTTGACGCATGTCAAGACGCTTATCTCAGCGACCAAGAATGTTGGAGAGAGGACATTACTCATGTTATGTTGCTGACGCGATGTTACGAGGATGCTGCTAATAAAGTTGCATACGAGTACACAGTGGATTCACGTTTATTACTATATTTAGAAAATACCACAGTTTATCCACCACACCTTAAAGGCTGGTCTGTGAAAATATTGTCTGACATCAAACCGGTCCGTGCCGCAAAAAAGGTTGGGGACCGCTGCTTTAAAGCATTGCTGCTGGTGTACAAATCTCCAAATGGTACAGGGCCCAATTACCTCTCTGATATGTTGCAGCGGCCTAACCCAATCAGATCTACCAGATCGCAGCAGAAAAATTTACTGGTAAAACCTGTTGTTAAAACAAAGTGTGGTGAAGCAGCTTTTAGCTACTATGCAGTGCAGCTATGGAACCAACTGCCAGAGGACATCAAAAATGCTCCTGCTGTTGGCAGCTTCAAATCTAGACTAAAGACCAAGCTGTTCTCAGATGCTTTCTGCTAACTGATAAATATCATCATCTTTACATGTTTTAAACTTTCTTAACTTTTATTCTATTTTAGGTGGCACGGTGGTGTAGTGGTTAGCGCTGTCGCCTCACAGCAAGAAGGTCCTGGGTTCGAGCCCCAGGGCCGGCAAGGGCCTTTCTGTGCGGAGTTTGCATGTTCTCCCCGTGTCCGCGTGGGTTTCCTCCGGGTGCTCCGGTTTCCCCCACAGTCCAAAGACATGCAGGTTAGGTTAACTGGTGACTCTAAATTGAGCGTAGGTGTGAATGTGAGTGTGAATGGTTGTCTGTGTCTATGTGTCAGCCCTGTGATGACCTGGCGACTTGTCCAGGGTGAACCCCGCCTTTCGCCCGTAGTCAGCTGGGATAGGATCCAGCTTGCCTGCGACCCTGTAGAAGGATAAAGCGGCTAGAGATAATGTGATGTGATGTGTGATATTCTATTTTATTCTGCTGGGGTTTTTTTACTGAACTTTTACTTCATTTTATTACTTTATTTCTACTATTGTTTAATTCTTATATTATTTTTATTTTTCTCTCTTCTTCACACTTTATTTTATGTAATTTTATTTTCTATTGTTTACTGTTTTGCCTTTACCTCTGTAAAGCACATTGAACTGCCACTGTGTATGAAATGCGCTATAGAAATAAACTTGCCTTGCCTATTTGGTGGGATCCTGTCCATGTTTATTGAAAAATGACTGGGCCAGCTGAAGAATGCAGAAGTCACTGCCCACAGCAGCAGAGATGCCATCGTCTTTCATGCCAGTGTAACAGAGTTTAGCTGTTGATTCTACTTGACACAGTGACAAGCAATCAGACTTGCTGTTACATACAATATGTATCATGGACACTCACTGGTTGCCATGGCTCCCCTCAGCACATAAATACTGGCTGTGACGTCACCTCAGTACCAGTACGTGAGGATTGAGCCCATGGTAGGTTACTCAAAGCATAGCACTGTACTGAAACTGTGAAAATAATGTAATGCAATAACACAGCTAAAATTATATTATACTTAAGAAGGTGGCGAACACATTGCACTTAGCAGAATGAGTCAAATTGGTTGTGTATTGTTCTATCCCGGATTACGGACCAGGCCAGTGGGGCTGGTGCCCAGGGGCCCAAGGGGTCCAGGGGCCTGGGGGGCCCATAGCGATGCCGATGCCAATGCCAATTGTGACATCAGAGGGCCTCTATTCTCTAGGATCTTATGACTACTTACACTGTTATAGGGCATATCTGAAGAAAACAGAGAGAAGGGGTGGGTTGGTGGGTGGCGGGGGATGGCAATCAGAGGGCCCCTGGCCCTGCTGTAGTGCCTCTCATGAAAACTCCTGAGGCCGTAACATCTGCCAACTAGGGGTTCAAGGAAGTAGGGGGAATGCTTTCAGAGGATCCTATGATTATGAAAGCCCCTGCTAAGGGTCGTGACTTCTGGCTATCTGGGGGCCCTAGAGAGAGCCCTAACGGGAAAGCGTACTGTTAAGAGTAGCACCAAATTCTGGGCCCTATGGACCTAGCTCAAATGGACCCCTCCCACAAAAAAAAACCCGACTCCCTATGGGGCCCCCCCGATACGTAGGGCCCTGGTGACTGAGTCCCACTTTCCCCCCTACTTCGACGCCCCTGAAGAGAGCCCTCTGATCTGACCATTTCTGTGTTTTCTTTGAAGTTTCTATGTCTCCTCACATTCAGAATAGCTCAACGACTATAGGCAGGAGAGTCATAAACGACAACACATGTGCTCTTTTTAAGCAAGCTCTCTCTCAGAACTCAACCAAAATGTCAGACTCTGTAGATGATTTACTGGAATTTTTTAATTTAAATATGACCCAAATTATGGATGATATTGCTCCATTCAAAATCAAAAGAATCAATGATAAGCAGAAAGCACCATGGAAGCAGTACCCGGCTGTTAAACTGCTAAAGAGAGAATGTAGAAAGACTGAAAGAAAATGGCGCAAATCTAAACTTCACATCCATTATCAAATCCATAAAGAGATGCTTTGTAATTATAATTATGAAATTCGTAAAGCAAGACAGTCTTTCTTCTCCAATATCATCAGCAGGAATATGAACAATGCCCGTGTGCTATTTTCAACAGTAGAGAAGCTAACTAATCCCCCACCACAATTAGCACCTGAACTTCTCTCAGTTAATAAATGCAATGAGTTTGCATCCTTCTTCAAAGGTAAAATTGATAAAATACGGCAGAATATTTCTCATAATATATCTCAGTTGCAAAAAATTGAAAAACTGCAATCACCAATGACACAGATAGATAACTTTAACACAATGTCAGAATTTTGTTTAGTTGATTATGAGACTCTTGAAAAAACTGTACAAAATCTCAGTTCCTCAACATCTGAACTGGACATTCTGCCCACCAACTTTTTTAAGTCTGTTCTTCATCTTATAATTACAGATGTGCTTCAAATCATAAATACATCCTTGGAGACTGGTGTTGTTCCTGTGTCCCTAAAAAAAGCTGTTGTAAAGCCCCTTCTTAAAAAAAATAATCTGGATCCTTCAGTGTTAAATAATTACAGGCCAATATCAAATCTACCATTTATCGGGAAAATCCTGGAAAAAATTGTCTTCAATCAATTAACTGCCTTCTTGATATCAAACAGCCGTTTTGATAATTTTCAGTCAGGATTTCGTGCCAATCATAGCACTGAAACAGCGCTGATTAAAGTTATAAATGACATACGTCTTAATACTGATGCAGGCAAAACATCAGTCCTGGTATTACTGGACCTCAGTGCAGCTTTTGATACTGTTGATCACAACATACTGCTATATCGACTTGAACACTGGGTTGGATTGACTGGTAAAGTTATCAATTGGTTAAAATCATACTTAAAAGATAGAAGCTTCTTTGTTACCCTGGGAAATTGTTCCTCAACGTCAATGCCCTTGACCTGTGGTGTCCCCCAGGGGTCGATTCTTGGACCATTACTTTTCAACCTTTATATGCTCCCACTTGGGCAAATTATCAATAAAAATTCAATTCTGTATCACTGCTATGCAGATGATACCCAAATTTATTTTGCTCTATCACCTAATGATTATGCCCCCCTTGAATGTCTCTACCAGTGCATCGATCAAATCAATAGCTGGATGTCACAAAATTTTCTTCAGCTGAACACAGATAAAACAGAAATAATTCTATTTGGAAAAAAAGATGAAAGACTCAGGATTACCACTATTCTTGACACAAAAGGGATTAAAACTAAAGAAATGGTTAAAAATCTTGGTGTTTTCATTGACAGCGAGCTAAACTTTGACAGTCACATGAAAGCAATCACTAAAACGGCATTTTATCACCTAAAAAACATTTCCAAACTAAGAGGACTTATGTCAAAACATGATCTGGAAAAACTAATACATGCCTTCATCTCTAGTAGGGTTGATTACTGCAATGGCCTTTTCACAGGCCTGCCAAAAAAGACCATCAAACGACTTCAGCTGGTTCAAAATGCAGCGGCGAGGGTTCTCACACGAACAAAAAGAACAGAGCACATTACTCCAATTCTAAGGTCCCTTCACTGGCTTCCAGTAAGCTACAGAATTGACTTTAAAGCATTGCTGCTGGTGTACAAATCTCTAAATGGTACAGGGCCCAATTACCTCTCTGATATGTTGCAGCGGCCTAACCCAATCAGATCTACCAGATCGCAACGGAAAAATTTACTATTAAAACCAGTTGTTAAAACAAAGTGTGGTGAAGCAGCTTTTAGCTACTATGCAGTACAGCTATGGAACCAACTGCCAGAGGACATTAAAAATGCTCCTGCTGTTGGCAGCTTCAAATCTAGGTTAAAGACCAAGCTGTTTTCAGATGCTTTCTGTTAAATAATTAATATTTTACATTTTTTCTGCATGTTTTAAATTTATTTTAACTTTATTCTATTTTATTCTGCTCGGTTTTTTTTTTTCTCTCTTTCTCTTTCTCCTTTTTCTTTTTGGCATTTTAATATTTTATTTCTACTATTGTTTAATTCTTATTATTTTCTTTTAATTCTTTTAATTCTTTTAATTAATTATTTTAGAATAAAGATAAAATTATTTTATGTAATTTTATTTCTCTATTGTTTACTGTTTTTGTTTTTACTTCTGTAAAGCACATTGAACTGCCATTGTGTATGAAATGTGCTATATAAATAAACTTGCCTTGCCTTGCCTTGCCTTACAAATGTCCTTACAAAGGTCCTCTGATTTACCAAGGGTTTTGGGGTTCGTTTTTGTTCCTTACTTCATGTCATGTCATAGGCAGATAACAACATGCCTTGTGTGCCTCATGCCGGGGACACATACACGCGAATTTGGCAAAGCGAAGCGAAATTCACCATTCATTCCTATGAGGGAAGTGAAGTGGGGCGAAGGCAAGCGAACAGGGCGAAGCGAAGTGAAAATATTTGGCCAAGTTTAATATTATGCAAATGAGGAGCGAATTTCGCCTGCGGCAGCCAATCAAATCAACAACATAAATGTTTTAATCGATTTGATTTGCTGCTATGACCTCCAAGCCGTTGTAAGGACTAGTGTATTTTCAGTGAGAAATTTCGGAAGTCTAAGTGAAAATCTAATATCAATTTTCCAATGGACTGACCAGAAGGGGTGGAGACTTGGGCTCTCTCTATATATAGGCTCCCTGCTTCAGTACTCCTCACAACATTCTGACCGTTCAGCTTGACAACTTGCTCTGTGTTCAGCCTGTTCAACCAGACTTGTTCAGCAGTTTAGCATCTAACAGCCTTTTTAAAGGCTTACATCCATTTATATCTCATCTCATCTCATTATCTGTAGCCGCTTTATCCTTCTACAGGGTCGCAGGCGAGCTGGATCCTATCCCAGCTGACTACGGGCGAAAGGCGGGGTTCACCCTGGACAAGTCGCCAGGTCATCACAGGGCTGACACATAGACACATTCACACTCACACCTACGCTCAATTTAGAGTCACCAGTTAACCTAACCTGCATGTCTTTGGACTGTGGGGGAAACCGGAGCACCCGGAGGAAACCCACGCAGACATGGGGAGAACATGCAAACTCCACACAGAAAGGCCCTCGCCGGCCCCGGGGCTCGAACCCAGGACCTTCTTGCTGTGAGGCGACAGCGCTAACCACTACACCACCGTGCCACCATCCATTTATATATTATATTATATTATATTATATTATATTATATTATATCATTATCTGTAGCCGCTTTATCCTGTTCTACAGGGTCGCAGGCGAGCTGGATCCTATCCCAGCTGACTACGGGTGAAAGGCGGGGTTCACCCTGGACAAGTCGCCAGGTCATCACAGGGCTGACACATAGACACAGACAACCATTCACACTCACATTCACACCTACGCTCAATTTAGAGTCACCAGTTAACCTAACCTGCATGTCTTTGGACTGTGGGGGAAACCAGAGCACCCGGAGGAAACTCACGCGGACACGGGGAGAACATGCAAACTCCGCACAGAAAGGCCCTCGCCGGCCCCGGGGCTCGAACCCGGACCTTCTTGCTGTGAGGCGACAGCGCTAACCACTACACCACCGTGCCGCCCCTGGCCCTGGTATTGTTGTTACATATTGATACGATAGTTAGCTACCTTAGCTCAAAGGCTAAGCTAATATTTGCTAACTTCTTCCCATGAAGCTGTGCCGAGAGACTGCTATATATGAACGTGACCAACCAGTGGGTTTCCTTGCTGTCCTACAGGTACATATGTTTATGTTTGGGTTTATGTTTATGTTTATTAATTATTATTTATGAATAATCTGGCCAGTACGTGAGGATTGAGCCCATGCTGTGCCGAGAGACTGCTGTATACGAACGTGACCAACCAGTGGGTTTCCTTGCTGTCCTGCAGGCAATAAAAGTGCATTCAAACACTGAGAAAGTGTCGGCCTTTGTCACAGAAACACAACACAACGCAGACGGCGGTTACACCAGTTAACAGCTTCCACACAGTGCTGATTGTGACATTGTGGCCAAAGACAAGACTCTAGTTCCTCCTGCCACTGTTTCAACTTCCACTGGTTTTGAGAGACATTCTTGCCAAAGATCTCTCCGGAGATACAGAGCCTGGCAATACATACAATGCACATACTCTTTTGAACTATACTTTTTCTTTGGTTGACGTTTGAGTTTTATCAGTCCAGTCTTTGTAGGTTCAGCATCTGAGAACCTGAAAAAGATGCCATCAGCACAAGTCTATGGGGAATTTTGCTGAGCAACTCTGGCAAAAATAATACTGTTCAACCGAAGGTGTGGAGGAGAAGTTGCAAAGATGCCACTAAAAGCTTTCCTAGAGAGGGACAGGGCTGCCTTGCATAAGCATGTTGCAGTTGGCCTATCAGAGTTTGAACAAAGCCTTTGTGCTCACTTCAGTCGGGTGGAAATTAGGGGTAGAAGGGGACGGAAAGTTGCTGTTGCTGACTTTGAATGCTGTGATATGTCGATGAAAAACAGTCATATCACATAAATAACAGGTCCTTCAATGCACAGTATAAAGGAGTGGGTGCTCACTTGCATCACTTACAAAAATACTAAGACTGCCTTTTAATTTGCTGGCTATATTGTCTGATAAAATATGTCCCCATAGATAAGGTCTGCCTTTGAAATACACAATGCTGGTATGCTTTGTATTGTGTATTGTTAAAACTTCTGTATTGTGTTTGTAGTTGCCTTTGTTCCTTAGTTTGTCTAGCTTTTTTTTGCATTCTTTGGAGCATTTTGGAAGTGCAAAAACCTGAGCAACATCCACTTTAGTCTTTTCATGGATTTTTAAGTGACGTGAAAAATTTTGACTGTGGTTTTCCACAAATGTATCAGTAATTCTTCTTATTTACTGAAGAGGATATGTTTGAAGACTGTATGCATGGATCTTCCCCAGCTCCTGCACCGTCCTTAACAGATGTGTCATCAGTGCTCTCAGTCCTAGCTTTATCAGGAACTTCTGGTACTTGTACTTCCTCGCCTTTCCTACAGGGCTTTTCAAGCTGTGCTGTGCTGACTGCATCTTTAGCTGATGGTGCTTTACCAGTGAGCCTTTCTTGGCAGTGTCTGCTTTTCTGAGGTCGACTCATTGAAAGGCTCTTCAATATCTTGTACTTGTAAGAGATGTTTAGCGTATTCTGAAGGCTCTGATGCGTCTTCTTCTGAACTGCTTGAATGACTAAGAATCAGGTACATAGTCCACATCTGACCGTCCCTCCTCGCCTGAAATTTGTTCTTCAGAATTCTAAAAAAGAAAAAATTACTATAGTTTGTCTTAAAAGAGTATATAACTTGAAGCTTAATTCCACAAATATACTTACTGATGGTAGTGATTCAAGGTTGATCTTCACATTTATCGGAACAGGATCTGTACCAGAAGCAGGAGCAAACTAGACAGAGGATATTATGTACAGAAAAGTTAAAGCTGGTACATGTGCTTCCCTCTACAAGTATTTTATGCATTTAAATTATATGTTTCAGAAAACCTAGAATGACACAACATTTTATTGAAAAATAAAATATCTTATCTTAAAAATCTCCCTGTGATGACCTGGCGACTTGTCCAGGGTGAACCCCGCCTTTCGCCCGTAGTCAGCTGGGATAGGATCCAGCTCGCCTGCGACCCTGTAGAACAGGATAAAGCGGCTACAGATAATGAGATGAGATGAGATCTTAAAAATCTGCGAAGTGTTTACATGTTTGAGACTCAGAGGCAGCCATTAACACCAGAAGGCAGTTGTTTCCCTCAAAGTATAATACATTTGTAGAAATTGCTTTGAATGCAAGTTTAGTAAGTTTATTTGTTTCTCTACATTGTGTAGATGTACTACTGGAGCAGAGATTCCAGTAGTGGAGATTATTGAACCAAAACAATGGTACGTCAAACTGCCACCTTTATTGAAACAGAAAAAAACAAATACTTCTGTAATAATTTGAATTAATATGGTAAACCATTTATGGAAAAATGTTGTGTTTATCAAAATAAAATCCCCAATACATCTCACAGCAATCCACCTAAAACCAGTAAAGGGTCCACTACAGGTGGCACATTTATCCAAGCTTCACACTACTGAGGAGACTACGGCATGTTTGCAGTTCTGTTGATAAAAATAATGGTGATAAGATTATATTATGAATATCAAATTACATTGGGCGGCACGGTGGTGTAGTGGTCAGTGCTGTCGCCTCACAGCAAGAAGGTTCTGGGTTCGAGCCCTGTGGCCGGCGAGGGCCTTTCTGTGCTGAGTTTGCATGTTCTCCCCGTGTCCCCGTGGGTTTCCTCCGGGTGCTCCGGTTTCCCCCACAGTCCAAAGACATGCAGGTTAGGTTAACTGGTGACTCTAAATTGAGCGTAGGTGTGAATGTGAGTGTGAATGGTTGTCTGTGTCTATGTGTCAGCCCTGTGATGACCTGGCGACTTGTCCAGGGTGAACCCCGCCTTTCGCCCGTAGTCAGCTGGGATAGGATCCAGCTCGCCCGCGACCCTGTAGAACAGGATAAAGCGGCTACAGATAATGAGATGAGATGAGCTTACATTTCACTTGATTAGGCAAAAAACACACATCAAAGCAATGCTCCAAAAATGCAACTTTTAGTGTTTTACTGAAAAATAACCTCATTATTATAAATGTATTATCTGTATTTTGCTATTATTTTAAAATGAGTAATCATTTGAGAACTTTTTTCCACTATTATCGCTTCTAAATTGAAATGAACTAACTAGAGTTTAAGAAGTTACCAGAAGGTTCATGTGATGTCACATTTCTGTGCACCAATCAGGGATTAGCAATATTTGAGTCAAAATTGATCAGTGAATTTTTTAATATTAAACTCTTAACTTTTTTCAGACTTAACTTTATTATGTATTTAATGCTAGAAATAATGTTAGAAAGTCTCATCAATGAAGATAGAAAATAATTTATAAACAAACTAAAACTGGAACCCAAGGTTCAGTGGTAATCAGATCATTTGTGTGAATTTATTCTAACACAAAGACCAATAAAATCCAAGCAGTATCACAGCACACAGTCCTCAGTGTGTCTGGAGCTCTCAGGTACAGGTTTTGTGAGGACCGTGTATCCATATTTTTCTGTATGCAAATTTTAACTTCTGTGTCATCTTGTCAAAAAATTCAGCAGTCAATAACTCGCCTGTTGAAAATTGTCAATCAAATTTAGCCGAGGATCTCAGTTGAAATCTTGTGGGGAACAAAAGAAACGGTTTGATCATTAAGCACCTAATTTCAGACAGTAAGTATTGAGGTGATGATGGACATTGACAGGTCAGGTCTTCCTGTCCACAGAACACATTTGTTCAACTTTAGAAAGGAAGAAATAAGTTTCTGCATGTCAGCAGCATTTTTAATTCAATTACTTGGTCTGACATAGTCTATAACTCTCCAGGCTAGAGACATGCACCTCCCAGACATTCACCTTCTCTGTTCCATCCTCTGGTGCACAGCTGGCCAAACCACTGGACTGCTGCTTCTTGTCTGGAGTCCCCTGTGTAAACACAGCAACAAGGGATTCAGTATGAGGAATTAACACCTTAAACATCTCTGCATGACTGGCAATTTGTTAAAAATGTTAAATTGTGTGTTCAGCTGTGTATAAGTATGCCAAAAATATTGAGGTTCATGTTCACTTTAGAATTCAGTCACAGTTCATGTCCTTAAAGGGATAGTTCGGGATTTTTGACATGAATCTGTATGGCATCCCCATCAATAGTGTCGTGCAAACACACTGACTTACCCCTGACAGCATCCTGTGAGTCCAGTTCTTGTCCAGTTTTGGTCCAGACGAAAGTAGTCCGGCAAGTTTGTTGGGGTCACGAAAGTAAAACGTTTTTCATCTCAAAACAGTATGTGTTCAAAAGAGTGATATATTTGCATCACAAAACCGTTGCCAAATAAAAAGTCAGACCTCGAAATTGCTTGGCACTATTTTCTCTCCCTTCTTATCACTGCGTGCTGCCGGCTTCATCCAGCTGCGGCTCCAGCTTCAAGGATAAGCTGGAGCCGCATAAGTAGGAGTCCCGGCGGGTGGTTTGTATTCGATTCGTTTATATCCCGACCTTGTCAGCTGTCACATTTATGTTCATGGACCCGGTAAGCTGGTAAATAATATTTATTTTTTTTCTTTACCAAATTCTAACAGAAAACGAGAGCGCCCGAAAGGGAAAACCGAGCCGAGCCGCCTCACGGCTGTAATGCAAATTGCTTTCCTCCTCAGTATACAAGTGCGCTTCCATGGCAGGGAAAAAGAAACTACCACTGCTGCCTATGTAGTGCCCTATTTATGCAAATAGGAGTCATTCAGGATTCAGCCATGTTTTTGCTCCGTGTCATGGCTGAATCCTGAATGACTCCTATTTGTATAAATAGGGCACTACATAGGCAGCAGTGGTAGTTTCTTTTTCCCTGCCATGGAAGCGCACTTGTATACTGAGGAGGAAAGCAATTTGCATTACAGCCGTGAGGCGGCTCGGCTCGGTTTTCCCTTTCGGGCGCTCTCGTTTTCTGTTAGAATTTGGTAAAGAAAAAAATAAATAAATATTATTTACCAGCTTACCGGGTCCATGAACATAAATGTGACAGCTGACAAGGTCGGGATATAAACGAATCGAATACAAACCACCCGCCGGGACTCCTACTTATGCGGCTCCAGCTTATCCTTGAAGCTGGAGCCGCAGCTGGATGAAGCCGGCAGCGCGCAGTGATAAGAAGGGAGAGAAAATAGTGCCAAGCAATTTCGAGGTCTGACTTTTTATTTGGCAACGGTTTTGTGATGCAAATATATCACTCTTTTGAACACATCCTGTTTTGAGACGAAAAACGTTTTACTTTCGTGACCCCAACAAACTTGCCGGACTACTTTCGTCTGGACCAAAACTGGACAAGAACTGGACTCACAGGATGCTGTCAGGGGTAAGTCAGTGTGTTTGCACGACACTATTGATGGGGATGCCATACAGATTCATGTCAAAAATCCCGAACTATCCCTTTAACAACAAAGAGCAGACACTTAGATTAACAGGAATAGCTCGTAGTACGTATAACACTTTTCCTTGTGTGAAAATGGTCTCAAAATGTAGTAGACCCGAGTGTTAGTTCTTTATAAAAATTAAATCCCACCTTGCTTCTCCATGGCCAGTCAGAATCTCTGTAGTTGTATGTGATCTCATCCCCAGGACTGATGTCCTTTAGTGTAAATTAGCACCGATGGGGCTTTCCTTCAACTGTAATTGTTTTCATTTTGCTGTTCGGGTTCACATGATCATCACTGACAAGTCTCCCTCGAGAGCCGTCTTCTCTGGCAGCATCAACCCTGAAACAGGTATGACGATGCTGATTGCAGGGTGGAACAATATAGAACGAAACGCACAAGTGGTGAATGCAAGTTTCACTGAACAATTCAAGAATCATGTTTCTGGATGGCTGAACTCCTCTCTTTAACAATACTGTTAATTTTACTCACATGGGATAAGAAAAAGCACAGCTTGTGTCTCTAAGTGACTTAGAACTTCAGCATAAACCAGAAATAAAGAACAGAAATATACGTACCGTAGTCGTTTTGAAATGAAATTCTAACAAAAAAACTAGAAGTGCGTCATGGTACCGTACAATCTGTGCCGGCTTTCATATTCTTGTTTAGTTATGACTTCTCCTCTATATTCAACAAGGAAATCTCCCTTTTGAAAGTGGCAGCAGCTGAACACGCCTCAACCGCACAAAGAACAGATGATATGGGAGAAGAAGTGACCAAGATTAAACAATACTTAAATATCGGCCGTTTATTCACCTTTGAATGAACTTATGTACTTTATATCAAAACCATCCTTGTCTTTACACTGGGATGAAAACTATGCAGCCTCATCTTTAGGGTTTAACTTGGCCCTCTGGGACCTTGTTGCTGCCATCTCCTGCAGGGGCCCAATGAGAACGTCTTCAGTCAGCTATTTTTATATTTATATATTTGATTAAGACATCCTGACCAATTAAAAAACAGCTAAGTCTCACTACACTATGGCAGGTTTATGCAATCGTAAGTGCAATCAAGTCGTGGTGTAATTTCATCAAAAGTAGCAGCCTTCTGGGATAAGCTCCTCTGACAGCAAAGCGTCTTCCCCTAAATGTCTGCAGTATTAGGTTATTTAATGTGTGTCTGCTGATATGCGCTCCAGATTATTAATAACATGCCCAGGACATGATGGCGCTCCAGGGTAGAACAATACAATCCTCGTACAAATTAAGAGGGATTTCTTGTGCTTTTACACATGACTGTATTGACCAACAATCGAGCAGCACATGAGTTTTGCCTTTGTAAATGCCAACTGAACCAATTAGCGCATTCTGGCACTGGTTTGGTTCAGGAACCGGCACTTTAAATGTTAATATGCCCTTGATATTGCTAATGCATGTTACCAAAGCTAGCTAGTGCTAACTGTAGTGGATTATTAGCTAGTGCTAACTGTAGTGGATTATTAGCTAGCGCTAGCTGTAGTGGATTATTAGCTAGTGCTAACTGTAGTGGATTATTAGCTAGTGCTAACTGTAGTGGATTATTAGCTAGCACTAACTGTAGTGGATTATTAGCTAGCGCTAGCTGTAGTGGATTATTAGCTAGTGCTAACTGTAGTGGATTATTAGCTAGCGCTAGCTGTAGTGGATTATTAGCTAGTGCTAACTGTAGTGGATTATTAGCTAGCGCTAACTGTAGTGGATTATTAGCTAGCGCTAGCTGTAGTGGATTATTAGCTAGCACTAACTGTAGTGGATTATTAGCTAGCGCTAGCTGTAGTGGATTATTAGCTAGTGCTAACTGTAGTGGATTATTAGCTAGCGCTAACTGTAGTGGATTATTAGCTAGCGCTAACTGTAGTGGATTATTAGCTAGCGCTAGCTGTAGTGGATTATTAGCTAGCGCTAACTGTAGTGGATTATTAGCTAGTGCTAACTGTAGTGGATTATTAGCTAGTGCTAACTGTAGTGGATTATTAGCTAGTGCTAACTGTAGTGGATTATTAGCTAGTGCTAACTGTAGTGGATTATTAGCTAGTGCTAACTGTAGTGGATTATTAGCTAGTGCTAACTGTAGTGGATTATTAGCTAGTGCTAACTGTAGTGGATTATTAGCTAGCGCTAGCTGTAGTGGATTATTAGCTAGTGCTAACTGTAGTGGATTATTAGCTAGCACTAACTGTAGTGGATTATTAGCTAGCGCTAGCTGTAGTGGATTATTAGCTAGTGCTAACTGTAGTGGATTATTAGCTAGCGCTAACTGTAGTGGATTATTAGCTAGTGCTAACTGTAGTGGATTATTAGCTAGCGCTAGCTGTAGTGGATTATTGGCTAGCGCTAACTGTAGTGGATTATTAGCTAGTGCTAACTGTAGTGGATTATTAGCTAGCGCTAGCTGTAGTGGATTATTGGCTAGCGCTAACTGTAGTGGATTATTAGCTAGTGCTAACTGTAGTGGATTATTAGCTAGCACTAACTGTAGAGGATTATTAGCTAGCGCTAGCTGTAGTGGATTATTAGCTATGTAGTGGATTATTAGCTAGTGCTAAATGTAGTGGATTATTAGCTAGGGCTAAATGTAGTGGATTATTAGCTAGTGCTAACTGTAGTGGATTATTAGCTAGGGCTAAATGTAGTGGATTATTAGCTAGCACTAACTGTAGTGGATTATTAGCTAGGGCTAAATGTAGTGGATTATTAGCTAGCGCTAGCTGTAGTGGATTATTAGCTAACGCAAGCTGTAATGGATTATTAGCTAGGGCTAAATGTAGTGGATTATTAGCTAGCACTAACTGTAGTGGATTATTAGCTAGCGCTAGCTGTAGTGGATTATTAGCTAGCGCTAGCTGTAGTGGATTATTAGCTAACGCAAGCTGTAATGGATTATTAGCTAGGGCTAAATGTAGTGGATTATTAGCTAGCACTAACTGTAGTGGATTATTAGCTAGCGCTAGCTGTAGTGGATTATTAGCTAGTGCTAACTGTAGTGGATTATTAGCTAGGGCTAAATGTAGTGGATTATTAGCTAGCGCTAGCTGTAGTGGATTATTGGCTAGCGCTAACTGTAGTGGATTATTGGCTAGCGCTAGCTGTAGTGGATTATTGGCTAGCACTAACTGTAGTGGATTATTAGCTAGTGCTAACTGTAGTGGATTATTAGCTAGCGCTAGCTGTAGTGGATTATTAGCTAGGGCTAAATGTAGTGGATTATCAGCTAGTGCTAACTGTAGTGGATTATTAGCTAGTGCTAACTGTAGTGGATTATTAGCTAGTGCTAACTGTAGTGGATTATTAGCTAGCACTAACTGTAGTGGATTATTAGCTAGGGCTAAATGTAGTGGATTATTAGCTAGGGCTAAATGTAGTGGATTATTAGCTAGTGCTAACTGTAGTGGATTATTAGCTAGCGCTAAATATAGTGGATTATTAGCTAGTGCTAAATGTAGTGGATTATTAGCTAGGGCTAAATGTAGTGGATTATTAGCTAGTGCTAACTGTAGTGGATTATTAGCTAGGGCTAAATGTAGTGGATTATTAGCTAGGGCTAAATGTAGTGGATTATTAGCTAGTGCTAACTGTAGTGGATTATTAGCTAGGGCTAAATGTAGTGGATTATTAGCTAGCGCTAACTGTAGTGGATTATTAGCTAGGGCTAAATGTAGTGGATTATTAGCTAGTGCAAAATGTAGTGGATTATTAGCTAGCGCTAACTGTAGTGGATTATCGGCTAGCACTAGCTGTAGTGGATTATTGGCTAGCACTAACTGTAGTGGATTATTAGCTAGCACTAACTGTAGTGGATTATTAGCTAGTGCTAGCTGTAGTGGATTATTGGCTAGCGCTAGCTGTAGTGGATTATTAGCTAGCGCTAAATGTAGTGGATTATTAGGTAGGGCTAAATGTAGTGGATTATCAGCTAGTGCTAACTGTAGTGGATTATTAGCTAGTGCTAACTGTAGTGGATTATTAGCTAGTGCTAACTGTAGTGGATTATTAGCTAGCACTAACTGTAGTGGATTATTAGCTAGCACTAAATGTAGTGGATTATTAGCTAGGGCTAAATGTAGTGGATTATTAGCTAGTGCTAACTGTAGTGGATTATTAGCTAGCGCTAAATGTAGTGGATTATTAGCTAGCGCTAGCTGTAG
The DNA here is from genome assembly GCF_027579695.1 of Neoarius graeffei. Classification (NCBI taxonomy): domain Eukaryota; kingdom Metazoa; phylum Chordata; class Actinopteri; order Siluriformes; family Ariidae; genus Neoarius; species Neoarius graeffei. Next base: position 91,914,006 of record NC_083578.1, read on the forward strand.
TGGATTATTAGCTAGGGCTAAATGTAGTGGATTATTAGCTAGCGCTAACTGTAGTGGATTATTAGCTAGCGCTAACTGTAGTGGATTATTAGCTAGTGCAAAATGTAGTGGATTATTAGCTAGCGCTAACTGTAGTGGATTATTGGCTAGCACTAGCTGTAGTGGATTATTGGCTAGCGCTATCGGTAGTGGATTATTAGCTAGTGCTAACTGTAGTGGATTATTAGCTAGCGTTAGCTGTAGTGGATTATTAGCTAGGGCTAAATGTAGTGGATTATTAGCTAGCGCTAGCTGTAGTGGATTATTAGCTAGTGCTAGCTGTAGTGGATTATTGGCTAGCGCTAGCTGTAGTGGATTATTAGCTAGCGCTAAATGTAGTGGATTATTAGGTAGCACTAACTGTAGTGGATTATTAGCTAGTGCTAACTGTAGTGGATTATTAGCTAGCGCTAGCTGTAGTGGATTATTAGCTAGGGCTAAATGTAGTGGATTATTAGCTAGCGCTAACTGTAGTGGATTATTAGCTAGCGCAAAATGTAGTGGATTATTAGCTAGCGCTAACTGTAGTGGATTATTGGCTAGCACTAGCTGTAGTGGATTATTGGCTAGCGCTAGCTGTAGTGGATTATTAGCTAGTGCTAACTGTAGTGGATTATTAGCTAGCGCTAGCTGTAGTGGATTATTAGCTAGGGCTAAATGTAGTGGATTATTAGCTAGCGCTAGCTGTAGTGGATTATTAGCTAGGGCTAAATGTAGTGGATTATCAGCTAGTGCTAACTGTAGTGGATTATTAGCTAGCGCTAACTGTAGTGGATTATTAGCTAGCGCAAAATGTAGTGGATTATTAGCTAGCGCTAACTGTAGTGGATTATTGGCTAGCACTAGCTGTAGTGGATTATTGGCTAGCGCTATCTGTAGTGGATTATTAGCTAGTGCTAACTGTAGTGGATTATTAGCTAGCGTTAGCTGTAGTGGATTATTAGCTAGGGCTAAATGTAGTGGATTATTAGCTAGCGCTAGCTGTAGTGGATTATTAGCTAGGGCTAAATGTAGTGGATTATCAGCTAGTGCAAAATGTAGTGGATTATTAGCTAGCGCTAACTGTAGTGGATTATTGGCTAGCACTAGCTGTAGTGGATTATTGGCTAGCGCTAGCTGTAGTGGATTATTAGCTAGTGCTAGCTGTAGTGGATTATTGGCTAGCGCTAGCTGTAGTGGATTATTAGCTAGCGCTAAATGTAGTGGATTATTAGGTAGCACTAACTGTAGTGGATTATTAGCTAGTGCTAACTGTAGTGGATTATTAGCTAGCGCTAGCTGTAGTGGATTATTAGCTAGGGCTAAATGTAGTGGATTATTAGCTAGCGCTAACTGTAGTGGATTATTAGCTAGTGCAAAATGTAGTGGATTATTAGCTAGCGCTAACTGTAGTGGATTATTGGCTAGCACTAGCTGTAGTGGATTATTGGCTAGCGCTAGCTGTAGTGGATTATTAGCTAGTGCTAACTGTAGTGGATTATTAGCTAGCGCTAGCTGTAGTGGATTATTAGCTAGGGCTAAATGTAGTGGATTATTAGCTAGCGCTAGCTGTAGTGGATTATTAGCTAGGGCTAAATGTAGTGGATTATCAGCTAGTGCTAACTGTAGTGGATTATTAGCTAGTGCTAACTGTAGTGGATTATTAGCTAGTGCTAACTGTAGTGGATTATTAGCTAGCACTAACTGTAGTGGATTATTAGCTAGCACTAACTGTAGTGGATTATTAGCTAGGGCTAAATGTAGTGGATTATTAGCTAGCGCTAGCTGTAGTGGATTATTAGCTAGCGCTAAATATAGTGGATTATTAGCTAGTGCTAAATGTAGTGGATTATTAGCTAGGGCTAAATGTAGTGGATTATTAGCTAGTGCTAACTGTAGTGGATTATTAGCTAGGGCTAAATGTAGTGGATTATTAGCTAGGGCTAAATGTAGTGGATTATTAGCTAGTGCTAACTGTAGTGGATTATTAGCTAGGGCTAAATGTAGTGGATTATTAGCTAGCGCTAACTGTAGTGGATTATTAGCTAGGGCTAAATGTAGTGGATTATTAGCTAGTGCAAAATGTAGTGGATTATTAGCTAGCGCTAACTGTAGTGGATTATCGGCTAGCACTAGCTGTAGTGGATTATTGGCTAGCACTAACTGTAGTGGATTATTAGCTAGCACTAACTGTAGTGGATTATTAGCTAGTGCTAGCTGTAGTGGATTATTGGCTAGCGCTAGCTGTAGTGGATTATTAGCTAGCGCTAAATGTAGTGGATTATTAGGTAGGGCTAAATGTAGTGGATTATCAGCTAGTGCTAACTGTAGTGGATTATTAGCTAGTGCTAACTGTAGTGGATTATTAGCTAGTGCTAACTGTAGTGGATTATTAGCTAGCACTAACTGTAGTGGATTATTAGCTAGCACTAAATGTAGTGGATTATTAGCTAGGGCTAAATGTAGTGGATTATTAGCTAGTGCTAACTGTAGTGGATTATTAGCTAGGGCTAAATGTAGTGGATTATTAGCTAGCGCTAGCTGTAGTGGATTATTAGCTAGGGCTAAATGTAGTGGATTATTAGCTAGCGCTAACTGTAGTGGATTATTAGCTAGCGCTAACTGTAGTGGATTATTAGCTAGTGCAAAATGTAGTGGATTATTGGCTAGCGCTAACTGTAGTGGATTATTAGCTAGCGCTAACTGTAGTGGATTATTAGCTAGGGCTAAATGTAGTGGATTATTAGCTAGCGCTAACTGTAGTGGATTATTAGCTAGCGCTAACTGTAGTGGATTATTGGCTAGCACTAGCTGTAGTGGATTATTGGCTAGCGCTAGCTGTAGTGGATTATTAGCTAGTGCTAGCTGTAGTGGATTATTGGCTAGCGCTAGCTGTAGTGGATTATTAGCTAGCGCTAAATGTAGTGGATTATTAGCTAGCACTAACTGTAGTGGATTATTAGCTAGGGCTAAATGTAGTGGATTATTGGCTAGCGCTAGCTGTAGTGGATTATTAGCTAGGGCTAAATGTAGTGGATTATTAGCTAGCGCTAACTGTAGTGGATTATTAGCTAGCGCTAACTGTAGTGGATTATTAGCTAGTGCAAAATGTAGTGGATTATTAGCTAGCGCTAACTGTAGTGGATTATTGGCTAGCACTAGCTGTAGTGGATTATTGGCTAGCGCTAGCTGTAGTGGATTATTAGCTAGTGCTAGCTGTAGTGGATTATTGGCTAGCGCTAGCTGTAGTGGATTATTAGCTAGCGCTAAATGTAGTGGATTATTAGCTAGCACTAACTGTAGTGGATTATTAGCTAGGGCTAAATGTAGTGGATTATTGGCTAGCGCTAGCTGTAGTGGATTATTAGCTAGTGCTAACTGTAGTGGATTATTAGCTAGCGCTAACTGTAGTGGATTATTAGCTAGCGCTAACTGTAGTGGATTATTGGCTAGCGCTAGCTGTAGTGGATTATTAGCTAGTGCTAACTGTAGTGGATTATTAGCTAGCGCTAACTGTAGTGGATTATTAGCTAGCGCTAACTGTAGTGGATTATTAGCTAGCGCTAACTGTAGTGGATTATTGGCTAGCGCTAGCTGTAGTGGATTATTAGCTAGTGCTAACTGTAGTGGATTATTAGCTAGCGCTAACTGTAGTGGATTATTAGCTAGCGCTAACTGTAGTGGATTATTAGCTAGCGCTAACTGTAGTGGATTATTGGCTAGCGCTAGCTGTAGTGGATTATTAGGTAGCGCTAACTGTAGTGGATTATTAGCTAGCGCTAACTAGTGGATTATTAGCTAGCGCTAACTGTAGTGGATTATTGGCTAGCGCTAGCTGTAGTGGATTATTAGCTAGCGCTAGCTTCGGTAACACATGTTAGCAATGTCAAGGGTGTATTAACATTTAAAGGGCCGGTTCCTGAACCAAATGAAACATTAGCACTAATGTTGATTAATTTGACGACACTCTAAACAACAATTTTAACCAGCCAAACTATAGGAATAAACTTGGCTAAAACAGTTTCTAGTCTTGTCGCTCGCTGTGTATTTTGAGTTTCATCATCAGTCTCATCTGCAGCATCTCGGCTCCTCCCAGGATTTAATCTGCAGGCGTTCGAGTCAGCAGCACGTGCGGGAATCGGTGGGTCCGAACACAATGTTTGGGAGAAGATGGGGGTCAGAAAAGGGGGGGAGGGGCACTATGGCATTTTTCTTTTTTGTAGATTTTATTTATTTATTTATTTTCATTGTTGTCCAATGTATCTAATTTCAGAATTTCCTTCCACAATTTAGTAAAATAGATTTTCTTTTTTGAAGAAACAGTAATATGGTATGTGCCATAAGGCACTGGGTTTTCCCCTGACCTGCATGTTTTCGATGTTTTCCTGCTCCGTCACACCTGATTTAAAGAAATATGTGTAGAGCTCAGTGGATTATTAGTGATTAAAAGTCAGTGGAGGAATGTAAATTTACTTCAGTACAGTAAACTTTTAATTTTTTATTACAAAAGGCCAAGGGGGTGCAAACCAATACCACCTAAAGAAACAGAATAACAATGCAAAACAGCATATTAGACAAGAAAAAGAAGCCAAAAAACTTTTCTGAATTACTTTACTACATGAGTTTATTTATACTTTGCTTTATTTAATAGCACTGTAATTACACCTGTAATTTTTACTCCAGTACATATTTAGTAGCTGGAATCACTTTTCACTTATTTTGAGAAATAAAAAAAAATGACTTGTACTTTTACTTGTAAATTTCTACACAGTGGTTTTACTACTGTAATATAAACCTCATTACATCACTCATCCACCCACAAAGAAACGCCCTCATTTGTAAAGGAATAGTACAAAGAACTTTAGAAAATCATAAGGTAAGAGGAAGCGAGAGAATGGAATGCAGACATAAAGGAGGGAGAAGCTGTATGTGCCAGACAAACATATCATGTCAACAGACAGACAGTAAAATGTCTAGACAGAGACCTGACTGGATGCAGTTGACCCAAGAAAGCAATGTGGCTGATCCGTGGCCCACTGGCACAACTGGAAAAGGATCAGGAGAGCCAGAGAGGGATGGGGATGAAAAAGTGGAGGAGACAGAGCTCCCTGCCTCCTCCTCTTCCTCCAGCATTTTCCTGAAGGGGTCATGGGTAAGTCCCTAGCCCAAGTGGTTTCATAGGGTTGTCAGAATGCAAAGATACATAATATAATGCAAGTTCGGATCACATGTTGTCAACTTGTTCTACTAAATAAAATAAATAAATAAAACTTCTCTGATATCACTGATGCTTTGTAGATGGGTACCAGTGATATTCTGGATAGTTTTGATCATGCCACTTTGTGATGTTTCCAGTTAGGATGTTTTCTGTTGCTCCCCTGTAAAAGTTTACAGGAGATTGGAACAGGAATTTAGCCTTAACTGCCTCTTCAGTTTCTTTAAGAAATACAGTTGTTTATGAGCTTTTTTTTTTTTTTTTACTAGGGTGGAGATTTGTGATGACCATGGCAGGTTCATTGTGATGTTAATTCCCAGGAACTTAAAATTGTTCACTTGCTCCACCTCAGCTCCACAGTATAATCAGGAGGGGGCTGAGTACACAACCCTGAGGGACTCTGGTCTTGGGCACTATAGTGGAGGAGATGTGACTGCTAATTTAATCTGTCTGGGGTCTGTTTGTGAGGAAGTCCAATTTTCAATTACAGAGTGTGGTACTCAATCACAGAGTGCTAAGTTTGTCAATTAGTTTCATGAGGGAGATTGCACTGAATGCTGAGCTGAAATCAACAAACAGCATTCTGATGTAGGTGTTGTTATTTCCAAGGTGTGTGAAGACTGAATCGAGGGCAGTGGAGATGGCATTCTGTATAGATTTGTTGGCTCTGAATACAAACTGGTGAGGGTCCAGGCTGACTGGGATATTGTCTTTGATATACTGGAGAACCAGCTTCTCAAAGTTCTTCATCAGAATGGGGGTGAGTGCCACAGGGCGGTAGTCATTTAGACACTGCAGACTTTTTAGGTACAGGGACAATGGTGGCTGTCTTGAAGCATCATCTGGCAACGTGGCCTCACACACGCTGGGGACACTCCTGCTTTTGTAGCCTGTGATGTTCTGGATCATCTGCCACATATCCTTGGTGTTGCTGGTGTTAAGACGTCTCTCCAGTCTATGTCACTGTCTCTATTTTGCCTCCTTGATGCCAGCTTTCAGTCTTGCTCCGGTGGAGTTATATATTTCCTTCACACCTGACCTAAAGGCAGCTTTTTTGGCTCTGGATAGAACCCTCACCTCTCCATTCACCCAGGCTTTCTGGTTGGGGAATGATTTTATTGTCTTTGTGATCACCACATAACCAACACATTTGCTCATGTGTGATATCACTTACAATGTATATTCCTCAAGATTGATGTGGATCTTCTGGGTGGAAGCATCTCTGAACATGTGCAGGTCTGTGCACTCAAAAAGTAACGCTTATAATTAAAAGAAAAAGTTTGCCACACACAGGTGCCCCCTCTCCACTGCATATCGGTGAGCAGCAGCCTTTAAAGCCCTGAGCTATTTTCTAGGTTGGCTCACCTGGACAGACGTACTAAAAATAAATAAAGAATAGCTCCACAACTACCAGGGTCATATGCATGAGCTTGGTTTCTATGGATAGATAAGATTTCAGAGAACATAATCCCAGTGTCAGTAACATTGTGACTGTTACTCATGTTACTATCAGTACATTGTGATAAACCAAAGGAGACATTTACATTTTTATGCTCACTTAAATTTTTTTCTATTCAAAACAGTGGATCACATCAAGATAACAATATTTAAATGCAGAGAAATGCCACTAAACTCATTCAGCAACTCCTTAACTACAACTATACCAAAGCACAAATACACAAAGCCACAGATTCTACACAGGTTTTACTACGGACAGGACCAGGCAAATACTGGAAGTTTTCACAGGGTTTTTTTCTTTCTTCTGGTAACAAAAACCCTAAAACCTCAACCAGTCGCTTTCATCAGCAATCTAGCCATGTTATTATTTATTTAACAAAAATTAAGTAAAAATGCAGACTCCATACGTGAAAAAGTAAGTACACCCCATGATTCAATAGCTTGTAGAACCACCTTTTTCAGCAATAACTTGAAGCAATCATTTTCTGTATGATTTTATCAGTCTCTCACATCATTGTGGAGGAATTTTGGCCCACTCTTCTTTACACCATTGCTTCAGTTCATTCATGTTTGAGGGCATTTGTTTATGCTCAGCTCTCTTAAGGTCCCACCACAGCATTTCAATTGGGTTGAGGTCTGGACTTTGACTTGGCCATTCCAACCCATTGATTCTTTTCTTTTGCAGCCATTCTGCTGTAGATTTGCTAGTGTGCTTGGGATCATTGTCCTGTTGCATGACCCAATTGCAGCCAAGCTTTAGCTGTTGGACAGATGGCCTCACATTTGCCTCTAGAATACTTTGGTATACAGAGTTCATGATTGACTCAATGACTGCAAGGTGCCCAGGCCCTGTGACTGCAAACAAGCCCAAATCATCACCCCTCCACCACCATGCTTGATGGTTGGTATGAGGTGTTTGTGCTGATATGCTGTGTTTGGTTTTCACCAAACATGGCGCTGTGCACTATGGCCAAACATTTCCACTTCGGTCTCATTTGTCCAAAGGACATTGTTCCAGAAGGCTTGTGGCTTGTTCAGATGCATCTTTGCAAACCTCAGCAGTGCTGCCATGTTCTTTTTAGATAGAAGAGGCTTTCTTCTGCCAACCCTTCCAAACAAGCCATACCTGTGCAGTCTTTTTCTAATTGTACTGTCATGAACTTTAACATTTAATATGCTAACTGTGGCCTGTAGAGTCCTAGATGTAGTTCTTGGGTCTTTTTTAGAATTTCTTTGAGCATTTCAGTCTGACCTTGGAGTAAATTTGCTGGGACATCCACTCCTGGGAAGATTGGCAACTGTCTTGAATGTTTTCCATGTCTGAATAATCTTTCTCACAGTAGAATGATGGATTTCAAATTGTATGGGAATTACCTTATAACCCTTCTCAGACTGATGTGCAGCAACAGTTGCTTCTCTAAGCTCATTGCTGATGTCTTTCCTTCTTGGCATTTTGTGAACATACACCTGAGTGCTCCAGACCAGCAAACTGCCAAAACTTCTGCTTTTTAAGAGGTGGCCACACTGGCTGATAATCAATTAATCAAATTCATTTGATCAGCAACACCTGGCTGCTAACTGCCTTCATAATTTCTATGGAAGCATTAAGGGTGTACTTAAATTTTCATACACTGCTACTGCATTTTTGGCTTACTTTGTGTTAAATAAATAATGACAGGGTGAATATGTCATGTGTTATTGGTCATCTGAGGTTGTATTTTCCTAATTTTAAGACCTGGTAAGGACCAGATTATTTTTATTATGTCCTAACACTTAAAACCTAGACTTGAAAGAGGGTGTACTTTCTTTTTCACATGACTGTACAAAGATACAACAAAAAAAATTGCCATTTCCATATGCTTTCCCTGTCAACAGTCCTTTCTTTGACATGTTTTCTTTTTCTTACACATTTCGGTCATGACAAACAACTGGAAAAAAAATTCATAGGAATAAATAATTTTTAAAAATAACTAATAGTAATTAATTAATATTTTTATTTAAAAAAGGACTGGCATAGTTACAGATAACATTAATAAAAGAGAGGGGAAAAACACACAGGTTCTGACAAAACCCTGAATTATGGGGACTTGCGGCCATCAGCCAATCAAAAGCTGCAAATCTATACACTTGTGTGAATATGCATGAAGGGGGTGCAATACCCTCCCCACCTACAGGGGCGCTGTCTTGATACACAGACTATACACAAAGTCAGATAATTGTGAACTATAAGGACATTTAGAGAAAATTTTGATTTTAAGCTCCCTCTAGCTTCTGAACCTGATAGAAACACTTCTACAGTGTCAGAATTATGAGGACACTGGTCGGATGAGCGGATGAGGTCATCTTTGCCCCAATGATCATGAAGGTGTCAACAGCAAGCGTCGTGAGCGCCAAGAGCACGGCAAAGCACTAGAGACGTCGTGGTCATCCACTGCAGCTGATGAAGTCCCTGGTCGTGACGGATTCTCCGTACCACCGGATCCTGGCTTCTGAGGCCGAGAGAGTGGGATCGCCCCTGTGCATCAACTTTTCCACTTTAAACTCCTCCCACACAGGTGTTTCCTCTTGTGTAATTCCAACCCCCCCCCCCCCCCCCCCTAAAGTCCTGCGGTGATGGGGAACGGGTGAAGCAACAGGTGGAGGTGACCACTGGCAGTTGTAGTTCGGACCCTGCACATAGGCGGCCTGGCGGCAAGAGTCGCTCTCCTTCTGACCCCGGGACAACAGTGGAGTTCGGCGTTCCCCCAGGTGACTGAGCAGCCTCTTCAGGACAGCTCTGCTCACCCTCATATGAGAGAGGGGACTAGAAAAGGTGTCCCAACCAAATGCTTGTCCCATTCAATGGCCAGCAAACTGTGGCTGGCAGTTCTACCCCTCAAGCGGTCGAAACCAAAGAAAGAAACTGATTCTCGGTGCATGGAACGTACGCACTCTCATGGATAGAGAGGCCTCCTCAAGGCCCGAGAGAAGAACAGCCCTCATTGCAAGGGAACTGGCCCACTACCACACTGACATCGCAGCCCTCAGTGAAACCAGATCAGCCGAAGAAGGATCTGTTGCTGAACTAAAAGGCGGCTACACCCCGGTAACCACTTTCTTCTGGAAAGGCAAGGCCAAAGATGAAGAAAGAATTCATGGAGTAGGACTGGCCATCAAAACATCACTCCTCAAACAATTACCTGACCTACCAACGTCAGTGAATGAACGTCTGATGAAACTTTGTTTCCCCCTCACCGTGCCCGGCACGTTACCATCATCAGCGCATACGCCCCCACTCTTACCAGCAGCGATGAAGTGAAGGAAGCCTTCTATGAAGACCTCAGTGCCCTTGTGAAGGACATCCCTTCCAGCGACAAACTCATCCTGTTAGGCGACTTCAACGCCAGAGTCGGAGCAGACTGCAGAAATTGGAAAGGTGTGCTAGGACCACAAGGCACAGGAAAACTAAACTCCAACGGTCTCATGCTCCTTACTCTTTGTGCAGAGTACCACCTGACCATCACAAACACACTGTTCCAGCAAGCAGACAAACACAAGACAACATGGATGCACCCAAGATCCAAGCAATGGCATCTGATAGACTTTGCCATCTGCCGCCAGAGAGACATCCGTGATGTCAGGATCACCAAGGCCATGCGTGGAGCTGAGTGCTGGACAGACCATCATCTAATCAGGTCCATCCTGTCCCTACACATCACCTCGACACACTGCAAGATGCCGAAAGTCATCAGGCCAGCGTTCAACGTCGCCAAGCTCGAACAACCGTGGCGATGCAGCGAGTTTGCGGATGACCTGGACAACCGACTGACTGCCCATGGACCTTTGACCGGCTGCCCAACACAAAAGTGGGAGCAGTTCAGATCACTGGTGACAGAGTCAGCAAAGACCACCATCAGCCCCAGGAAACAAGTGCACCAGGACTGGTTCGATGAGAATGATGAAGACATCAGAAAACTCTTAACTGATAAGCAGAAGGCCTTCCTTGAGTGGCAGAATGACACCGTGCATGCGTCCTGAACCAGCACAGCATCAAGCTCTCCACCAAGCTCAAGGTATACAGGGCCGTGGTCCTCACCAGCCTCCTCTACAGATGTGAGTTGTGGACCCTGTACAAACGACACCTTAAGCAGCTCGAGCGTTTCCACAGGTTCAGGTCCATTCTGAACATTTGCTGCCAGGACCGGGTTACAAACCTCAAAGTCCTTGACCAAGCCGAGGCCACCAGCATCGAAGCTGTGATCTTGAAAAACCAACTCCGATGGGTAGGACATGTTCAAATGGAAGATCATCGGCTACCCAAACAGCTGCCGTTTGGAGAACTGTGCTCAGGCAAGCGAAATCAAGGCAGGCCACGAAAACGCTACAAAGACTGTGTAAAGACCAACCTTGCACACGCTGGAATCGCCCCAAAACAGCTAGAAGAACAAGTGCTAGACAGATTAAAGTGGCACACACTAACACGGCAAGCCCAGCTCAACTTTGAAGAAAAAAGACAGGAAGACATCACCGATGTGAGAACAAGAAGAAAAAGGCCTCAATTGTGGAGCCGAACAACCCTGGACAGTTCCCCTGCCCTCACTGTCCCCACACCTGCCGCTCGAGGATTGGGCTGCTGAGCCACCACTGAGCCCACAGCAGAAGTAGTCAACCATAAGAGGACAACGTCATCATTGGACCGACGGACAACCAAGATTCGTAGTTTGTGATCTTGTGAGCCAGTATCAGTATAAATGCCCTTCTGGACGTCTCTCTGGATAAGAGTCGGGTTCCATCAGGTGCCGTAAATGTAATACGAGTTTATTAACAGGAGTGTTGATGATGTGGGTGCTGTGCAAACAAATACGAGGTCTGTATTTACTGTAGATGCATACATATAAACAATCAGGGCTGTTTTTTTGGTTGAGGGCCTGAATGGCTTTGGGAAAAAGCTCCTCCTCGTTCTCTCCATGTTTCCCTTCAGGGACCAGAAGCTCGTCCGGTTCCACCCTTTACTTCCGTGTTGTATTACAATCTTTTCAGGAGAATATCATTATATAAGTTCCTTTAATGACCTGTTTATTCAGCAATGTAAAAAACAAACAAGCAAACAAAAACATAACACTGTAATTATGTGTTAAATGAAGATCACATCACTTTACATCACAGCAGGGGTTTAGACAGATGTACAGATTTAATTTCCCTCCAAACAATAAATTTCGATCTCAGCCAGTGACTGTTCTGCACAGGAAGTGCTCGACTCACTGGATTTATATACTGGATATATACCATGAAGGCAAAATAAATATTCAGACACTTTTCTTTGTTATTTAATCTCCTTCCACTGTATACTTGACCCACTCCGCATCACACACATTCTGTCTTTAACTTCATACTTTTTCATGATATTCTAATTTAATGAGATTCACAAGCAAGTGGATCTCATTAAATTAGAATATCATGAAAAAGTCTTTTTCATAATTTAATTCAAAAAGCTAAACTTTCATATATTCTATATTCATTACATGTAAAGTGAAATATTTCAAGCCTGTTTATTTTTTGTTGTAATTGTGATGATTATGGCTCATAGCTCATGAAAATCAGAAATCCAGTCTCTCAGATTATTAGAATATTTCCTAAGATCAATCAAAAAAGGGTTTACAATACAGAAATGTCCAACTTCTGAAAAGTTTGTTCTTTTATACACTCAGTACTTGGTTAAGGCTCCTTTACCATGAATTACTGCATCAACGGGGCGTGGCATGGAGGCGATCAGCCTGTGGCACTGCTGAGGTGTTACTGAAGCCCAGGTTACTTTGATAGCAACCTTCAGTGTATCTGTATTTTTGGGTCGGGTGTTTCTCATCTTCCTCTTGACAGTAGTCCATAGATTCTGTCTGGGGTTCAGCTCAGGTGAGTTGGCTGGCCAATCAAGCACAGGAATATCAGGGTCAGCAAACCATTCGGTAGTAGTTTTGGCACTGTGGGTAGGTGCTACATCCTGCTGGAAAAAGAAATTAGCATCTCCATAAAACTTGTCAGCAGATGGAAGCATGAAGTGCTCTAAAATCTCCTGGTAGATGGCTGTGTTGACTTTGGACTTGATAAAACACAGTGGACCGACACCAGCAGATGACATGGCACCCCAAATCATCACAGGCTGTGGAAACTTCACACTGCACTTCAAACCCCTTGGATTCTGTGCCTCTCCACTCTTCCTCTAGACTCTAGGACCTTGATTTTCAAATGAAATGCAAAATTTACTGAAAAGAGGACTTTGGACCACTGAGCAACAGTCCAGTTCTTTCTCTCCTTAGCCCAGGTAAGATGCTTCTGATGTCTCTGGTTCAGGAGGGGCTATAGAGTGTTTTGGTAAACTGGGATGTATGGATGCTGTCAGTCCCCACTCGCTTGCTCACTCGAGTTTGTTGATGGTGTAGTGGCTGCTGCTTTATGTCCCGGGGCTCCCTCATGCCTGTGTTACCTTCTGGCTCTCTCCTTTTAGTTATGCTGTCATAGTTAGTTGCCGGAGTCCCTGCTTGTACTCAGTGCAATATGTATACTGTTCCTACTTATTCAGGTGACATTGGGCATACCTAACCACCTGTGTTTTCTTTCTCTCCCCCCCCCACTCCAAATCTGTCCCTCTGAGTTACATGGAGTCAACAGGAAATCTTTTGGTGGAGACGGTGGGGACCTCGACTGGCTATCGTAGCCTGCAGGGAATCAGCCGTCAGACATTCTGTCGCATGTCCCAGACCCGGTGAAATGTAACTGAATTGTCTTGGCCAGGCCTAAGGGTCCCATCTGCATCTCATCATTGCTGAGGAGTGTGCTCCCATCACCCAATCAAGCATCCAGCCAGAGCAGACCTGCTTGATCCATCCTGGTGCCCTGTGTCTGGTCGGAGTTTTATCGCCCCACTCCTGTGAAGGACGGCCCCATGAGGACAGTTGAGGGTTATACCTGTTAAAACTGTTAATATTATAGTCAGGCTGTCTGTTGTTGCCCAAATGAGGATGGGTTCCCTTTTGAGTCTGGTTCCTCTCGAGGTTTCTTCCTCATGTCGTCTGAGGGAGTTTTTCCTTGCCACCGTCGCCACAGGCTTGCTCATTGGGGATAGATTAGGGATAAAATTAGCTCATGTTTTAAGTCGTTCAAATTCTGTAAAGCTGCTTTGCGACAATGTTTATTGTTAAAAGCGCTGTACAAATAAACTTGATTTGATTTGATATTAGGGATATGACAGTTGTAGCCCCTTTCCTGAAGACATCTGTGTGTGGTGGCTCTTGATGCACTGACACCAGCCTCAGTCCACTCCTTGTGAAACTTTCCCAAATTCTTGAATCAACTTTTCTTGAAAATCCTCTTGAGGCTGTGCCCATCCCTGTTGCTTACACACTTTTTCCAGCCAACCTTTTCACCAATGACCTTCTGTGGCTTACCTTCATGGTGGAGGGGGTTGATGATCGTCTTCTGGACAACTGTCGAGTCAGCAGTCACAATCTTCCCCATGATTGTGGTTGTGTTTTTCACAATATTCTAATTGTTTGAGATGCGCCTGCATATATGCACTTATAAAATATATATTCATGAGCATAAACAGATAACATTAGATCACATTAACAAAATTAAATTGATAGGGAAAAACATTCAGACACCACAAATTACCAACATCAGCACTTACACAACCACTGTTAGTGACTGCAGCTTTCACACATCTGTAGTAAGAAATAATGAGCTTTTAACAGGCAAAATACACACTCGTTAATGCAACTGCTTAAATACACTGTGATTATGTAACATAATCAGCTACACTCCCATTAGTCATCACTGAACCTCTCCATCATTAGGAAAGCGTTGATGTTTGTGTAAACAGTAAAGCTTTTCAAGACGGTTATTCTTCTTTTGTAAGAGTGAAGTGGTGAAATCAAGTGTTGTGGTGCAATTTGGAACAGTGCATTCATCTGAAAATGGAAAATTCATCCGGTTTTTTTTTTAATTACAGCAGCAGCTCTGCAGACTCCAAGTGGCATTAAACACTGAAGCAAGGCTGAGATTAGTTCAGGAAGTGTTTGGGGGAAATGTGTATTTTTAGGGTATTCTAGTAGAACCAACTGCAGAAGCAGAACTGCTTGAAGCTTTAGTTCCTAAAAAGAACAATTGCATGTTAGATTTGCATCATTACATGTATTGTTGTGGTGTTAAAGAAGAATCCAAAACAGGTTGAGCTGCATGCTGTGGAATTAAGGAGTGAATCATAACCACATGTACCGTAAACAAAACCACATGAACTACATGTCTGTGTCCTCACAGCATGTACTGACTCATGAACACATGGGCCCTGAGAGACGGAATTTATCTTACACCTGGATTAAGGTGATGAACAGTGGGTGAGCTCTTGGTTTTTAAAGCACTGTATAAACAAAAATACCTCAAAACCCCTGCAAGCATTCATCATGGACAGTTCCAAAGACTTTTCACTATGAAAACATTACTGAGCTTGAGAAAAGAAAAGAAAAAAAAGAAAAGAAAAGAAAGGGAAATCAGATGAAGAAACTGGTGAAAATAACTTTGTTTACACAAGAAGGACGAATTTAACTCGCTAAAGCCAGGATAATTATATAAAACAATCTTAGACTAACACAGAGAGGAGAAAAAAACTGTGAAAAAGAAATAGTAAGAAAATAAGAGAAGGGAAAGGGGGTTCTGCATACACAAATTCATTCATATTAATATGCAAAATATCTACATATTTATTAGGGGAAAAATCTTCAAAAAGGACACCTAAGGCTTACAAGAGCAAAAGAAGTTCAAACTTTGAACAACTTTCAAATTAACAAGGGTAATTCTAAAGATGATGCTACCACTACCATGCTTCATGGTGGACAGCTTCAATATTATGGATTATTATGTGTAGATTTATGGAAACGCTGCTGTCAGTTTTTAGTAAAAAGCTATAACATCAAGGTTTTATGGGTGGCATAGTAGTGTAGTGGTTAGCACAGTCACTTCACAGCAAGAAGGTTCTGGGTTCGAGCCCAGTGGCCGATGGGGGCCTTTCTGTGTGGAGTTTGCATGTTCTCCTCATGTCTGCCTGGGTTTCCTCCAGATGCTCCGGTTTCCCCCACAGTCCAAAGACATGCAGTAGGTTAACATGGGGGTGGCCTTGGATTGAAGTGCCCTTGAGGAAGGTACCTAACCCCTAACCACTCCCTGGGCGCTGTAGTGTAACTGCCCACTGCTCTGGGTATGTGTGTGTGCTCACTGCTCACTTGTTTATGTGCATGTATGTGTTCAGTGCTTCAGATGGGTTAAATGCAGAGGAGACATTTCACTGTGCCTGAGTGTGCATGTGACAAATAAAGGCTATTATTATTATTATTATTATTATTATTATCAGTGCTGTCACATCTGCGCCTGCTTGCACTCGAGACTCTGCTTCCCAGAATTCACAGCGACCTTCAAATATGGCCACCACGGACTACAACACCCATCCTGCACCTCAGCGCTCACAGTCTCCAGAGTTCAAATCACACACACCTGAACTCAGTCACTTCAGTAACACAGCCACAATACAGAAGGACAGCACAAACGCTCAGTGTATCTTTGCCTGACTTTCCCAAGCCTTTCAGGGCTCCCTCATGTCTGTGTTACCTTCTGGCTCTCCCTTTTAGTTATGCTGTCCATAGTTAGTCTTGGCGGAGTCCCTGCTTGTACTCAATGCAAATGTATCCTGCTCTTACTCTTTAGGTGACACTGGGCATACCTAACAACCTGTGTTTTCTCTTCCTCTCTCCTTCTCTTCCCTCTGTCTGTCCCTCTCTGTCAAGCTACATGTCAATCCTGAGCTCGAGATGCGGAACCTCTTCTGCTCCTCGGACCTGCCTGATCCATCCTGATGTCCTACGTCTGATTGGAGTCTCATCACATCGCTCCTGTGGAGGACGGCCCCATGAGGACAGTTGAAAGTCGCACTTGGAGGACGCTCTGGACTCTTACAGTAATGCTTTAATGTCTGAGGACTACAGTTGACTTGATAACTTTAGGACTGCAGTTGTCATGAACAGTTTTACACTCAAGTCTCCATCAATGAACAGTTTATAAATTCAACAAAACAGACTTCCTGTTAAACTATAATGAATCTCCTGGTTACACAGTTGTACTTTGTGACTCTATAGGACACAGTTATAGAAGTGAGTTATTTATAATCACACTATGTGTTATCACCCAGATGGGAATGGGTTCCATTTAGAGTCTGGGTCCACTTGAGGTTTTTTTCCTCGTGTCGTCTAAGGGAGTTTTTCCTCAACACCGTCGCCTCAGACTTCATCATTGGGGATTATGAATAATGAATAATGAATTATGACTATGAATAAAATTAGCTCATGTTTAAAGTGTGGAGTTTGCATGTTCTCCCCGTGTCCGCGTGGGTTTCCTCCGGGTGCTCCGGTTTCCCCCACAGTCCAAAGACATGCAGGTTAGGTTAACTGGTGACTCTAAATTGAGCGTAGGTGTGAATGTGAGTGTGAATGGTTGTCTGTGTCTATGTGTCAGCCCTGTGATGACCTGGCGACTTGTCCAGGGTGAACCCCGCCTTTCGCCCGTAGTCAGCTGGGATAGGATCCAGCTTGCCTGCGACCCTGTAGAACAGGATAAAGCGGCTACAGATAATGAGATGAGATGATATTTTAGATTCTTCAAAATAGCCAGTGTTTACCTTGATGACACTTTACACACTATTGGCATTATTATATTAATGACATTTAGCAGACACTCTTATCCAGAGCAATGTACAACACACCCAGAGCAGCCTGGGGAGCAGTCAGGGGCTCGGTGTCTTGCTCAAGGGCACTTCTGCCATTCCTGCTGATCTAGGGTATCAAACTGGCAACTTTTTGGTCCCAAAGCTGCTTCTCTAACCTTTAGGCCATGGCTATTATCTTAACCAGCTTCATGAAGGAGTCACCTGGAACGCTTTTAAATTAGCAGCTGTGTCTCATCAAAAGGTAATTAGTGGACAAGTTTCTTACCTTCTTAATGCATTTGAAATCAAACAGTAAATAGTAAATAATAAAAATACAGTTTGAAGAAGCAGCCTTTATTTGTCACATGCACACTCAAGCACAGTGAAATTTGTCCTCTGCATTTAACCCATCTTCTGAAGCAGTGAACACACACACACACACACACACACACACACACACACACACACACACACACACACACACACACACCCAGAGCAGTAAGCAGCAATGCTACAGCGCCCGGGGAGCAGTTGGGGGTTAGGGGCCTTGCTCAAGGGCACTTCAGCACAAGGCTGCCCCATGTTAACCTAACCGCATGTCTTTGAACTGTGGGGGAACCCGAAGCACCCGAAGGAAACCCATGCAGACACAGGGAGAACATGCAAACTCCACACAGAAAGGCCCCCATCGGCCACTGGAACCTTCTTGCTGCGAGGCAACAGTGCTCACCACTACACCACTGTGCTGCCTCGCAGTACTATAAATAAATACTATAAATAAATAGCCCTATTCAACACCACAACTGTAGTAATCCATATTATGTCAAGAACCAAAAAACTCAGTAAAGAGAAACGATATCCATCATTACTTTAAGACAGGAAGTGACTTTTAATTCATAAAAATAAAGAAAAAAACACTGAATTAGAAGGTGTAGCCAAACCTTTTAACTAGTATTGTATATGTACTCTGGTTAATTCAGCTCATCATGTGTGGAGAATGAAGGGTTGTGTTTCTGATCCCAAGAACACCAAACACTCAGTGAAGCATGGTGGTGGGAGCATCATGATATGGAGCTGCTTCTCTGCAAACAGTGCCAGGGCTTTACAAACCACAGCCAATCTCATCAGCTCCTAATGTGGATGACACAGTCAACATAGATAGGATTGCACAACATCCTGCAACATCTGGACTGCTCAGGGACATTTGTAAGGATCCTGTTTGTGGACTCAGCATTCAACACCATCATCCCAGGAATCCTTTCCTCCAGTCTCTCCCAGCTTACTGTATCCCCCGTCATCTGCAGGTGAGGCCGGTGGGAGTCACTTCTGACATATGGACAGTCAGCACAGGTGCTCTCCACACTGCTCACCTCCCTCTACACCAACAACTGCACCTCTGAGGACCCAGCTGTTAAACTCCTGAAGTTTGCAGATCGCACTACAGTCATCAGATGCATCCAAAATGGCACTGAGTCTGTATATCAGCACGAGGTTGAACAGCTGGTGCTGTCAGAACCACTTAGAGCTGAACAACCCTGAGACAATCCTTAACACTACTCCCCCCACACAATATCCAACACCCCTGTGTCAACTGTACAAAGTTTCAAGTTTGTGGGAATTACCATTTCCTAAGTCCTAAAGCAGGAAACCAACATCAACTCCATCCTCAAAAACAGGAATGGATCCAAACCTATGCAACCAATGCATGTGCATCAGTCAGAAATATATGTGCACCACTTGGCATCAGTCATGGGGCACTTGTTTACTTTACCGCTAACCAGCTACATGGGCTACAGCCACGCTCAACCAACAAACCAGTGGTTCAGGATCCAACCAGCTGTGGTAAGTGGTGATGCTTACCTGATTTAATGATCTGTATTCTCATGATACTTTGTATAGCGTGACCTGAGACAAAGAATCTAGGTCAAACCAATAAAATGCTCCAGAAGGAGGTCGAAATTTGAAATTCACTGCAAATAACTGGCTGAACTGCGGTTGTAGTTGGCTGTGCCTGGCTGTTTTGAAAGGTCTCAGGGAGAGGGAGGTGCCTGTAATGTTTGGCAAGGCGATGACTTTCGGTGACCAAGTTATGAATTTTTAAATCCCTGCACGTGTGCACTGCTAGAGCCAGGGCTTATGTTAAAGTTTTCAGCAAGCTGCGCTTGTGCTGGGCTTCAGGGGCAAATAACAGGCCAAGCTGTGGTCGTAGTGGGCCAGGGCTGCCCTCTTTGGAAAATGCTCGGTGTGTTCTATGCCCCTGTGAGAATCCATAGCGATCTGGTAAAATTAGTGAAAATATTTCTGCAAATGGGGGCAGCATGGTGGTGTAGTGGTTAGCATTGTCGCCTCACAGCAAGAAGGTCCGGGTTCGAGCCCCGTGGCCGGCGAGGGCCTTTCTGTGCGGAGTTTGCATGTTCTCCCCGTGTCCGCGTGGGTTTCCTCCGGGTGCTCCGGTTTCCCCCACAGTCCAAAGACATGCAGGTTAGGTTAACTGGTGACTCTAAATTGAGCGTAGGTGTGAATGTGAGTGTGAATGGTTGTCTGTGTCTATGTGTCAGCCCTGTGATGACCTGGCGACTTGTCCAGGGTGTACCCCGCCTTTCGCCTGTAGTCAGCTGGGATAGGATCCAGCTTGCCTGCGACCCTGTAGAACAGGATAAAGTGGCTACAGATAATGAGATGAGATGATATTTCTGCAAATGTGCATCTGTCAGATTCTTGGGCTGGTTCTGTCCCTGATCAAAAAGGCCCAGCAAAGGATGTAATTTCTACAGAAACAGAGTAAATATGGCTTGCTAGAAAGAGCTGTTGAGTATGAAGCATATTAGGGACATTGGAGGTAAAAAACAACAACAACAACAAATATGGAGCTGGGGGATGGGGGTAATATTCCAAGAAAAAAATCAGAGAAACATTTCCAAGATTAAAGGTGTAAATTTACAAGAAAAAAACTCGGATATTCTCTGAGATTGTAAAGTCATAAATTTATGTTGGATCAATGTTGTCACACCACAGATGCCACGGCTGAGTTTTAGGAAATGCAGTTTTTCCTCCTCGACTGCACAGTATAAAAGAATAAAACAATAGCTATATTTCCCAGAATGCTCTGCAGCCAGGAAGCATGTGATTGATGCACTTCCTAGATGCCAAGAGAGATGAGTGTACAGCGTAAACCGCACAGGTTTGTGTATCATTTATCTGTGTCCTTTTATTTTTTGTCTTGGCTGTTTATAAATGTATAATTATCTAGCAGGAGCAGTTTCCTGTTACTTTCAGTGTGCGGATTTTTAGCTCACATGACTATCAGCTAATGAGCTATTGCCATCACACAGTATCCGTCCATCCATCCGTCCGTCCACAATTCATAAAAATCGCTACTCCTTCCTGAGTTTTTAATGGATTTTGATTCTGATTGTTTTGTTTGGAAGATCTCATCAGTCTACACAATAATTACTCCCTGGTTTTGTGATTGGTACGGCTGTGTGAGCGTCATCTGTGTATCATCTGGACAAATCTCTGTTACTTTGACACGACTGAGCCGAGAGTGATATGAAATGCAGTCTTTATAGTAGATGAGGTTCCTTGACAAAAAACACAATCTTTCAGAGTTTTGTTTCTCATAGATTTATGACTTTGTGTCTTTTTTCTTGCACATATATGACTTTAGAATCTTTGAGAATATCTGAGGGGTTTTTTTCTCATAACATTACGACTTTAATTTGGGAAATTCTGAGTTTTTTCTTGGAATATAACCGCTCTCCTTCAGTCCAGTATTGTTTTAACCTACAGTGGCCCTAATATGCTGTCATAGTTGAGCCAGTTCTACACTGTAGTCATCAAATCCGTCCTGTGCACGTTAATCCCGGTATCGTTTGGAGAAGCACAGACCAGGATTGGAACAGATTACAGCAAATAAAAAAAAATGCAGTTCAAAAAAAGTGATTGGCCACCCTCCAGGACTGGTACGTTTCTAAAACCCAGAGACAAACATCATAAATTATGACAGATTTCTCACACTCAAACAATGGAACAGTTTCTTTTCTCATTCCATTGTCCTCATTCATAGCTGACTCATATAACCCGCTCTGCCAGGGCTGCTCTTGTTTCAACAGAAAGTCATCCAGTTACACCCTGCTTCATGTCTACAGATACACGTTCATACCCAGATGTGATGCACATTACTGTTTGCACTACCACACACACACGTTCACCTGAAAGGGTCAATCCATGGGATTTCACTGATGGCCTTCTGACTGACCGAGTCAGATCTGCTTCATTCTTCTACAGATTAATGTCATTAGTCTCAATAAACAGAGTGCAGAATTTCAGTCTGACAGCTTTCTTAGCTTTTGACATGTAGAACTGTACTTGTAGGGTGACATGTAGGGTGTACTTCCAGTGGCGCTGCTCTGCTGGCAACCCGGACTCTGTTGCTGCTTGATGCTGCTTTTAATGTTTGTTTGTTTTAATGTAGCATTTGTGATTGTAACGTGTAGCTTATTTTGTTGGGTGGAACACTATGGCGACTTTTGTACAAGTATTGCTCCTTGCACTAATTGTTTGGGAAGTGATCTCTACATGCCGAGCAACTCCTCGTGTTGAAGCAGAAAGATCGCTGTGTTACACCAGAGATGCGCTGCTGTCCCTCCAATCAATGGGTAGTATTCCACCTGCGGATCTCCCTGAAGCTGTGAAGGTTCAACTGGCAAGGGCCAGATGATGGAAGAGAGGTAAAGGGGGGGGATTCGGCAGTGTCTCCACCGAAGAGGGAATAGACCACCACTGCCCTGTATGATACTCAGCAACGTTAGGTCGCTGAGAAACAAAATAGATGAACTCCGTGTTAACGCCAAGCAGGGGCGATTTCTCAGAGACAACAAGGGAAGCCGAACTTCCCCTAAAATTCTCTCCCCAAACTGCGGCGTCTACGACGTTGAATTCTCATTAAAACAATAACTTGCATAGCATAATATATGCCCAAGATTGTATTTACGTTCATAACTATCCCTATGTCATCCTGTAACTTATTTGAGTGATGTCTGACGAACTTGCAGTTCGCTACGAGAATCACCTTTGCTGCCAGGCTGTAACCTTTCTTATTTCAATGGGTTCTATGGACTGGCAGCCGGGTATCCGTTGCAGTCTACGAGACGGCTCTGAACAGCCAATTTCGGCTAGTTGTTATTGGTTAAAATCGACAAAATCGTCACTTCCAGGGAAGCCGGGTATCTCTGGGGGTAAACGGGACATTGGGAGGGCCAAGAAGCCGGGCTGATAAAGGATTATTGGAGGTGGTGTTTGAAAGACATGAGGAGGGCAGTCGCTGTACTTCGGCGAGGAACACGGTAAGCATGATCAGTCAGTCCCTAGCGGATGTCGAGAAAGTGTAGTGTCCGAATTTCTTTTCATATAAACGTTTCTTCTCATTGATGTCTCTGTACATTACTCTGAAAATAAATGTAAATATTACTCGTTGTGCTCCGTTAACTTTCATCCATTCTATCAGTTTGATCATTCGTGAATTCACTCGTTTATTTCATTTGTAGTTCAATCAACGTGGTTGTAGGCTAGCTTGAGCCTTATTGGGATCTGCAGTGCTAGCTGCTAACAGCTGGTATCTATCTGCTATAATGGCAAACGTTGTGGACATGCTTTTGTCAAAACGTTTTGACACTCTGCCATATGAGGAGAAAGTGAGAATTAAAGAGCAAGGCAGACCAAAGCCCAAGCTTAATCTCATTCAGAAATCAGCAGGTCATAACAGGTCTTTTCAGGTGTCTTGGTATGAAAATGTAAACTGGTTGACTGGGTCTCCTGTGACTAATAAAATGTACTGTTGGCCATGTCTTTTGATGAAGCCCTCTCAGGGAAATTTAGTTTGGTCAAAAGATGGGTTTGGGGACCTGGTGAATTTCAAAAGGGCTTGCAAAAGGCATGAAACGAGCAATGAGCATGTCACTTCATGTGCAAGACTTAGCTGTCTGGGGAGGGTCAGGGTGGAACATGCCATCGATGAAGGTGCTCGTATACAGTGTGCAAGGCATAATGAAATAGTCACTCAAAACAGGGCCTTCCTGAAACGTTTGATAGATGTTACCTCATTGCTTGGCCATCAGGAACTGTCATTCAGGGGGCACAATGAGAGTCATGAATCAGACAACAAGGAGAATTACAGAGAATTTACTGAAACATTAGCAAAATATGACTCTGTCCTAGCCACACGTTTTCAGTCATCAGCTGTGTTTACTGGTATGTCTCACACCATTCAAAATGACCTGATCAATGCACTTGCTGCCACTGTTTCTGATGAGATAACCAGTGAAGTGCAGGCTGCTCCCTTTTTTGCTTGGCAGGTGGATGAGACTAGGGATGTCCCGATCAGGTTTTTTTGCCCTCCGATCCGATACCGATCATTTGATTTTGAGTATCTGCCGATACCGAGTCCCGATCCGATACTTCTTATAATCCATAAAAAATAAAGACGAGGAAAGAAACGGATCCAGGATGTTCCTCATTTTTTATTTAACACCTTATTTTAACATCCAACAACTCCGTTAGCAAACAGAGCACTTACGTGAGGCAGTTTGAACAATAAATAACAAATTTAAAAAAATAACCTTTAAAATACCTGGCAGGAATGTAAACAAATAAAAAAAATAAAGTGCCACAGTGCCGGTAATTTGCTTTTAAGAACGCATCTCACAGTGGTGTACAGTAATTTCAATTAAGGAAATGAACATTTTTCTTGATGAAAACAAGCATTTCTACCCTTTCAGGTTTGAGCCCGTTTCTTTTGTCATCCAACGAAAAAAAAAAAGATCTCATTCTTTGCTTTCCGCTTCGAACTGCTTCCGTGTTCAACTTTGCCGGCAACAGGCAGCCAATAACCAATAGCGTCTCCGCTACAAAGTGATGTCATGCCGCACGCGTTGATGTTGCTGTGTTGAGACAAGAGGTCTGGTCTCACTCTGTGCCAACGCATAGCTATTGATGTGTTAAAAATGAGAATATATTATATAGATATATATCCGATCTCTGATCGGAAGGCAATGCCCGATTCCGATCGAGTCTGAAACCATGTGATCGGGCCCGATTTCCGATCACGTGATCGGATCGGGACATCCCTAGATGAGACCACAGACATATCCTGTCATGCCCAAATGTCTGTCATTGTTCTCTATGTGGATAGGGCAGGTGCAATCCAGGAGCATTTTATTGGATTTTTTGATGTGTCAGAAGGCCGCGATGCTCAGTCTGTGTTTGAGGTTTTGCAGCAGAATATGCATGCTTACAATTTTGAGGAAAAACTTGTGGCACAAACATATGATGGGGCTGCAGTTATGGCATCGTCTCTCAATGGCCTGCAAGCCAGAGTCAGGGCAGTAGCTCCTAGTG
This sequence comes from Neoarius graeffei, assembly GCF_027579695.1. Classification (NCBI taxonomy): domain Eukaryota; kingdom Metazoa; phylum Chordata; class Actinopteri; order Siluriformes; family Ariidae; genus Neoarius; species Neoarius graeffei. The sequence continues at coordinate 91,938,815 of NC_083578.1, forward strand.
CCATGTTTGTGCATTGTTATGCACATAGACTGAACTTGGTGTTGTCCCAGGGTGCTAAATGCATACCTCAAGCAAGAGTGTTTTTTGCAACGTTGTCTGGGTTTGCGACATTCTTTGCGAAATCAACTAAAAGAACATCTTTTCTGGAATCTGCAGAATGTTCAAGGCTGCCCCGAAATGCACCTACTAGGTGGAATTTTAGTTCCCGCATAGTGGGCACTGTGCTTGAAAATTATGATGCTTTGATCAGGATTTTTGACAGCTTAATTGCTGATAAAAGCATGGATGATGATACAGTTGACTGTGCCAAGGGGTATGTGATGAGGATGGAGGACTTTGAGTTTGCCTTCCTGCTGCAGTCCTACTATGACATCTTTTGTGAGACAGATGTTGTGTTTGACATTGTGCAAGCCAAGGCCATGGATGTCCTTTTCTGCAAAAACAGAGTAGAGGCCCTGCTTTCTTTTGCAGTGGAGAAAAGGTCAGAGGAGGCTTTTCAAGCTGTGTATGTCAAAGCTGCAAATATGACAACAGACCCTCGAGATGTGCCCTTGAGAAAGCGCCGCTCCACATTGTCAGATCCACAGGAGCATTACAGAAATTTGTATATGGCCATCTTTGATAACATAATTGAACAGATTTCTCGTCGTTTTGCAAACCTGGAAAGTCTGCGCTTCCTTGAACTGGTTAACCCAGGAAGGTTTGATGAAATGAAGCTGGTGTTTCCAGAGGAAGCATTCCAGAGTGTTGAGAAAATGTATGGTCATTTTTTTGATTTAGGGAGACTACGGTCTGAGCTGCAGGTTTGGTACAAAAACACTGACTTGCAGGGCACTCTGGGCAAGCTGAGTGATTCTCTGTTGTTTTTCAAAGACATGGGGCTGGACAGTTCAATGCCCCAGCTATACAAGCTGCTGTCTTTAGTTGCAACTATTGGTGCCACATCAGCTGCAGTAGAGCATAGCTTCTCTTGTTTAAAACCCTTTGGTGACTGACCCCTTGAAAATGGTTCCTCCAGGAACGATGACTTTTCAGTTGTCAAGACAACGGAAAAACTAAAATACAAAAACAGAAAGATACGTCACAATGCTCTTGTGCACAAAACAAAATGCTCTTGTATTTTAGTTTTTCCGTTGTCTTGACAACTGAAACGTCATCGTTCCTGGAGGAACCATTTTCAAGGGGTCAGTCACCAAAGGGTTAAAAAGAGTGAAGTCTTTCACTCGAAATACAATGGGCCAACACCGTTTAAGTAGTCTTGCTCTGCTGGCCATTGAGAAGAAATTGGTGAAGTCTCTGGAAAGCACAACCAGCTGGTATGACAGGGTCACAGACCATTTTCTGGAAAAGGAGCGGAGGGCAGAATTTGTGTATAAATAGTGTGCATCATATAATGTTCATGAATGTGAAGTGTGTATATTGTTCAGTAATGTTAAGAGAATGGTGGGCTCTGTGTTATAGGTTATACCTGGGTATAATATTCAAGGTTCTGTGTGTTGCATAGCCCACCTGGTTATGAATTTCCAGACTGTGTTGCAGAAGATGTTCAAGGATGTGTTGCACAGCTGGGTGTTGTGTTAAAGACTCTGTGTTGCATATCAGGGTATGATTGTTCAAGGCTCTTCGTTGAATAGCCAGTGATTTTTGGATGTTTGATATTTTTGATTAAGGATATGAGGCACTAGCCTGGCAAGCCAGACTATAACATGAAATGCACAAGCAAAAATACTTTCTGCCACTAGGTGGGGTTGTCTAGTTCACTATGCTAATGGGGCACACCTTTCTATGCTTCGATATCCGGCTTACAGGTTTTACGATGAATGCGTAAAATGGGCTTCCCCTGTTTTAAAAACCAGCAGCCGCCACTGACACCAAGGTATGTTACGAGTACAGGGAATCAAGCGTGATGGTGTTCACTGAGACTTGGCTCCATCGGGACATTCCAGACTCGTTCGTTGAGCTCGAAGGGTTCTCTCTTATACGGGCGGATAGAACTGAACTGTCGGGCAAGAGCCAAGGAGGTGGCATCTGTATGTTTGTGAATGATGGCTGGTGCAGGAATTACACCATGCGTGAGACTGTGTGCACAGCTGATTTAGAACTGATATGCATGTCACTGAGACTCTTTTATCTACCACGGGAGTTTGGGAACATCTTAATATGTGCAGTGTATGTCCCTCCCGGTGGAAACGCGGCGAAAGCTGCGAGCAAAATAGCTGATTGTGTTAACTAGCAATTGCAACGTTCGCCTGGAGCCCCAACTTCCTTTTAGGGGATCTCAACCACTGTAAATTGGAAATAACCCTACCTGGCTTTGAACAATATGTAACATGTAAAACACGGGATGACAGAGTTTTAGATAAATGCTATGGAAATATTAAAAATGCTGATATCGCCAAATTAACCTCTCCCCTGTCAAACTCTGATCATAATACTGTACAGCTCATTCCCATCTACAAGACTGTTCTGAAAAGGAATAAGCCACAAATTAAAAGAGTGGCCATATGGGATACAGACAGTATAGAGACACTTAAAGCATCCCTGCTTTGCACAGACTGGGACTTATTCCATAACTTGGAGTTGGATGTGTCTGTGGACACAATAACGGACTACATACAGTTCTGTGTTGACTGTGTTGCCATTAAAAAGGACATTATAGTTTACCCCAGCAACAAGCCGTATATAACAAGGGATGTGAAGAACTGTATAAACAGGAAAAAGATAGCTTTTATGAATAATGATAAGGCAGGGGTGAAGGTAGTGCAAAAGGAGCTTAATCAGATGCTCAGGGATGCCAGAAGGCATCACAAGGACATTTTAGAAAATCATTTTATGTCAATGGACTCTAGAAAAGAGTCTGATTTGTAACTGTTTTAAATGATTTTTTCTTTTTTCTTTAGACTTCTGTAAATTGTAATTTTAATTTTGTAACTTGTGCTGCCTCTTGGCCAGGACGCCCTTGTAAAAGAGATTATTAATCTCAATGGGTCTTCTTTCCTGGTAAAATAAAGGTTTAATAAAAATAAAAAAAGATGTGGCACTCTGTGAAGGTCATAACTAATATGAATACAACCAGGAAATGCATGTTTTCTGATAATGATCTGGACAAAGCAAATGAATTAAATGGGTTTTTCTCAAGGTTTGAAAATTGTAACTTTTTAGAGGAAGGTGAAAACTTAATAGACAATATTTCTACTGACCCTGGGTGTAATGTTATTGTACTCTTCCGCAGGCGTTCCGTGCTGTGTTACGGGCACCTTTAGGTCAATCTGACCATAACATGATTTTTCTAATACCTCAGTACCGCCAACAATTAAAAACTGTTAAGCGATCTATAAGGACAATAAGACAACGGACTCCTGCTGCTGAGGGAATGTTAATTGATTGTATGGAACAAACGGCTTGGAATGTTTTTAGTGAAGCATGCGATGGTATAGACGAATTTACTGATACAGTCACTTCCTATATCAATTTCGTAGAGAATGTATGCTTTCCATCAAAGCCTGTGGTTGTTTTTAGTAATAATAAGCCATGGTTCAATAAAGAGATTAAACAATTATGTATAGAGAAAAATCGTGCTTTTAAAAGTGGCGATAAAGATCTATACAGGGTAGCCAGATATGAATTTGAACAGGCTGTTAAGAAAGCAAAGACTAGATATAGAGATAATCTTGAAGATAAATTAAAAGATAAAGATTTCAGGGGGGTATGGCAGGGACTACAGAGGATTACTGGGTACAAGATTAAACGGGCTGCTCAAGATGCAGACCCCCAGCTCCCAGACAAGCTTAATGAGTTTTACTGTAGATTTGATTGCCCCAGACCTGTCACAGTCCCCGCACCTAGTACAGTCCCTGTAACCCCACCATTTGTGGTCAAGGAACATGAAGTCAAAGCCCTGTTCCGCAAACAGAATGTGAGGAAGGCTGCAGGGCCAGACGGTGTGTCTGCTTTAACTTTGAAGAACTGTGCCCATCAACTTGCCTCTGTCTTTACAGATATTTGTAATTGGTCTCTTTGTGAGTGCAAAGTTCCTGTATGTTTTAAATCTGCTGTAATCATCCCTCTACCTAAGAAATCAAATACTAGTTGCTTGAATGATTATAGGCCTGTTGCTTTGACCTCTATTGCAATGAAGGTTTTTGAACGGCTCATCTGTAAACAGTTAGCCAGTGTTGTGATGGACAGTTATCAGTTTGCCTATTGCGCTAACAGGTCTGTAGATGATGCTGTGTCCTTGTGCCTCCACAGCATCCTGCAGCACCTGGAGGCCCCAGCTACATATGCAAGAGTATTATTTATAGATTACAGTTCTGCTTTTAATACTATCATACCCACTACACTTTTTGATAAATTTCAGCTGATGGGAATTAATCAAGCCCTCTGTCTCTGGATCTTAAACTTTCTATCGGACAGGAGGCAGGTTGTGAAAATAGGCAAGTTGTTCTCCAAATCTAGCACTCTTAATACTGGAGCCCCACAGGGGTGTGTCCTCTCCCCTTTGCTCTATTCCCTATATACCAATGACTGTGTGTCACATTCTGATAATGTTAAAATCTTTAAGTATGCCGATGACACAACTGTAGTTGGGCTCATCAGTAACAACTGTGAGTCAAGCTACAGATCTGAAGTAGAAGCTTTAGAAGTATGGTGTAAGGGGAATAACCTATTTTTAAACGTCAATAAGACAAAGGAACTCATCATTGACTTTAGGAAAAATAGGCCAGTCCTCTCCCCTCTGATCATTGATGGACAGGCAGTGGAGAGAGTGTCCAGTTTTAAATTCCTTGGCACCACCATCTGTCAGTCCCTAAAGTGGGAGGTTAACACCAATATCATCATAAGTAAAGCCCACCAGAGGCTTCACTTTCTGCGACAGCTCAGGAGGTTGGGTGTAGCTAGGGTTGCAATGCTACAGTTTTACAGAGCCACTGTGGAAAGTGTGCTGGCCTTCTCCATCACGGTCTGGTACAGTAGCTCCACCTCCTCAGAGAGGAAGCAGCTGGAGAGGGTGGTGCGTTCTGCATCCAAAATTATTGGACAGACCATTCCATCTATAGCTTCTATCTATGCCACCCGTGCTATCCACAAAGCCCAGAAAGTTCTGGATGACCCCTCTCACCCTGCCAGATATCTTTTTAAATCACTGCCTTCTGGTAGGAGAGTTCAAAGCCTTAGGGGTAAAACATCCCGTTTCTGTAATAGTACGTACCCTGCTATGATTAGGCTCCTTAACACTCCTAAATGACCTCTGATAATATACCTTACTGGAATGCACAAGTCACTTTATGAGTATTGGAAAACAGCACAAGTTTAACTTATGGTTTTTATTGGTTTTGAATGATGGTCTATGTCATTGTTTGTTATGTCATTGTATGTTTTGTGTATGTATGTTTCCCCCCCTTTTTTTAACTTGAAATGGCACTAAGACAAATTCTAATCAACTGGGTTGATATGGCAATAAATTATTGAATTGAATTGAAGGATTGTAGTTGACCCTCAGCGGATTCAGTCAATTTTTAAACAAACATGTAGTAAAAAAGCCACAGGCCCAGATGGCATCTCTGCGATGCCCTTAAAGGCATGTGCAGAAGAGCTCACTTCAGTGTGGTGTCCCATTTTTCAGAAATCTGTGGACTTACATACTGTCCCCACCCTCTGGAAAAAAATCAATCTTAGTGCCAATAGCCAAAAAGAATTGTCCAACTGAAAATAATGACTTTAGACCGGTGGCATTGACTTCTACAGTCATGAAATGTTTTTGAAAAATATGTGGTGTTGATGCTCAAGCTTGAGTTTAATCCTGCACTTGATCCATATCAGGTTGCGTATAGACATAGCAGGGCAACAGATGATGCTATAGCCAGCATCACTCACCTCACTGTCAAACACTTGGAGAATCCCCAAGCCTACGTACGTATCTTATTTGCTGATTTTAGCTCAGCCTTCAACACACTCCAGCCTCATCTGCTTAAATCTCAAAGTTGAAGCAGATGAATGTGAACCCTTTTTTAATTAAATGGTATTTTTCTTTTTTAACCAACCGTAGTCAGTGTGTCAGAGTCAACAACACCCTCTCGGAAGCAAGAATAGTTAGCACAGGTGCCCCACAGGGGTGTGTTAGCTCACCAGTCCTGTTCACGCTGTATACAAATGAATGCTCAAGCAGTCACCCTGGGGATTATGTTTTTAAATTTTCAGATGATATAGCCATCCTTAGCCTACTGCATAAAGACACATGTACTTCAGCCTATTTCTCAGAAATAGGAAACTTTGTGCAGTGGTGCGACGCTAACCATCTCATTTTAAACATCTCTAAGACTAAGGAGATGATCCTGGACCCCAGGTCTGTTGGGGACCACAGTCCTGTGGTCATACATGATACACACATTAGTCAGGTCAGCACATACAGGTACCTAGGAATTCACCTGGATAATACTTTTAGTTGGAAGGTACATGTTGAGAGTCTCTGTTGTCGAATACAGCAGAGACTATATTTCTTACGTAGACTCAGAGTGTTTGGTGTGGATCAGAGGATTATGTTTGTATTCTATCAGGCGGTATTGGAGAGTTTGGTTAGATATGGGATATCAGTATGGTTTGGCAACCTCACTGTGCAACTGAAAACAAGCTCAACCGTCTGATTCAAACTGCCAATCACGTTCAATCAATCAATCAATCAATCAATCAACTGGTTATAACAGAATAAAGATAAACGGAATCTCATCTCATCATCTCTAGCCGCTTTATCCTTCTACAGGGTCGCAGGCGAGCTGGATCCTATCCCAGCTGACTACGGGCGAAAGGCGGGGTTCACCCTGGACAAGTCGCCAGGTCATCACAGGGCTGACACATAGACACAGACAACCATTCACACTCACATTCACACCTACGCTCAATTTAGAGTCACCAGTTAACCTAACCTGCATGTCTTTGGACTGTGGGGGAAACCGGAGCACCCGGAGGAAACCCACGCGGACACGGGGAGAACATGCAAACTCCACACAGAAAGGCCCTCGCCGGCCCCGGGGCTCGAACCCAGGACCTTCTTGCTGTGAGGCGACAGCGCTAACCACTACACCACCATGCCGCCCGTATATCATTTGTCTTTTACATAATTTGTTGTATCTTGAGTATTGTCTATAATTTATCTGTATATTGTCTTTATTGCTAGAGAGTCTCCAAACTCCTTGTGGCCAATAAATCTGATTCTGATTCTGAAAAGAGTTGTGTAAATGCTTTCACACACACACACACACCTCTGTGCTTGTTGAGTGGAGAGTGAGGTGAAGGAACTGAGATGTTTGTAGTGTCTGAGAGTGTGGTGTGAGATCTTGCAAGGTTCACTTGTCTGGGGATGATGAGTTGGAGTTCCATGAACTTCCACCTGAATATTCTGGAGCCAGTTGGACTGACGATGTTTAAAGTCTTAGTTATGACTCTGTAGGGTTTTTTTTATGTTCCAGTGTTTAATAATGTTGTTTCTGAGAAGATCTTCACCATGATTGTGACTTTTTGTGTGAAATCTTCCCAAACAACAGCAACATCTTTTATAATCACACCAGGTTCAATCAGCAGGAGAATAATTTTTGTTTTGCAGTGTTTATATCAATAACTTGATTTATTTTTATACAGTAATCTACAGTATTTTCCCTCTTTAGCTTCATACATGTGATCTACAGTGGTGCTTGAAAGTTTGTGAACCCTTTAGAATTTTCTATATTTCTGCATAAATATGACCTAAAACATCATCAGATTTTCACACAAGTCCTAAAAGTAGATAAAGAGAACCCAGTTAAACAAATGAGACAAAAATATTATACTTGGTCATTTATTTATTGAGGAAAATGATCCAGTATTACATATCTGTGAGTGGCAAAAGTATGTGAATCTTTGCTTTCAGTATCTGGTGTGACCCCCTTGTGCAGCAATAACTGCAACTAAACATTTCCAGTAACTGTTGATCAGTCCTGCACACCGGCTTGGAGGAATTTTAGCCCGTTCCTCCGTACAGAACAGCTTCAACTCTGGGATGTTGGTGGGTTTCCTCACATGAACTGCTCGCTTCAGGTTCTTCCACAACATTTTCATTGGATTAAGGTCAGGACTTTGACTTGGCCATTCCAAAACATTAACTTTATTCTTCTTTAACCATTCTTTGGTAGAACGACTTGTGTGCTTAGGGTCATTGTTTTGCTGCATGACCCACCTTCTCTTGAGATTCAGTTCATGGACAGATGTGACATTTTCCTTTAGAATTCACTGGTATAATTCAGAATTCATTGTTCCATCAATGATGGCAAGCCGTCCTGGCCCAGATGCAGCAAAACAGGCCCAAACCATGATACTACCACCACCATGTTTCACAGATGAGATAAGGTTCTTATGCTGGAATGCAGTCTTTTCCTTCTCCAAACATAACGCTTCTCATTTAAACCAAAAAGTTCTATTTTGGTCTCATCCGTCCACAAAACATTTTTCCAATAGCCTTCTGGCTTGTCCACGTGATCTTTAGCAAACTGCAGACAAGCAGCAGTGTTCTTTTTGGAGAGCAGTGGCTTTCTCCTTGCAACCCTGCCGTGCACACCATTGTTGTTCAGTGTTCTCCTGATGGTAGACTCATGAACATTAACATTAGCCAATGTGAGAGAGGCCTTCAGTTGCTTAGAAGTTACCCTGGGTTCCTTTGTGACCTTGCCAACTGTTACACGCCTTGCACTTGGAGTGATCTTTGTTGGTCGACCACTCCTGGGGAGGGTAACAGTGGTGTTGAATTTCCTCCATTTGTATACAATCTGTCTGACTGTGGATTGGTGGAGTCCAAACTCTTTAGAGATGGTTTTGTAACCTTTTCCAGCCTGATGAGCATCAACAACACTTTTTCTGAGGTCCTCAGAAATCTCCTTTGTTCGTGCCATGATGCACTTCCACAAACATGTGTTGTGAAGATCAGACTTTGATAGATCCCTGTTCTTTAAATAAAACAGGGTGCCCACTCACACCTGATTGTCATCCCATTGATTGAAAACACCTGACTCTAATTTCACCTTCAAATTAACTGCTAATCCTAGAGGTTCACATACTTTTGCCACTCACAGATATGTAATATTGGATCATTTTCCTCAATAAATAAATGACCAAGTATAATATTTTTGTCTCATTTGTTTAACTGGGTTCTCTTTATCTACTTTTAGGACTTGTGTGAAAATCTGATGATGTTTTAGGTCATATTTATGCAGAAATATAAAAAATTCTAAAGGGTTCACAAACTTTCAAACACCACTGTACACATGGTATTAAAACATTGTGGACAGAAGATTTAGATGAAGAGATTACTGATATGATGTGGAAAGCTTGTTTGAATAAGGCAAGTTTATTTATATAGCACATTTCATACCCAGTGGCAGTTCAATGTGCTTTACAGAAGTAAAAGCAAAACAGTAAGCAATAGAAAATAAAATTACATAAAATAAATGGGGAAGAAAAATAATAAGAATTAAACAATAGTAGAAATAAAATAATAAAATGAAGTAAAAATTCAATTAAAAAAACAAACAAAAAAACAGCAGAATAAAATAGAATAAAAGTTAAGTAAAATTTAAAACATGCAGAGACTGTAAAAGTAAAGAGTTTAAAGCATGTAGAGATGACAATATTAATAATTTAGCAGAAAGCATCTGAGAACAGCTTGGTCTTTAGTCTAGATTTGAAGCTGCCAACAGCAGGAGCATTTTTGATGTCCTCTGGCAGTTGGTTCCATAGCTGTACTGCATAGTAGCTAAAAGCTGCTTCACCACACTTTGTTTTAACAACAGGTTTTAACAGTAAATTTTGCTGTTTCGATCTGGTAGATCTGATTGGGTTAGGCCGCTGCAACATATCAGAGAGGTAATTGGGCCCTGTACCATTTAGAGATTTGTACACCAGCAGCAATGCTTTAAAGTCAATTCTGTAGCTTACTGGAAGCCAGTGAAGGGACCTTAGAATTGGAGTAATGTGCTCTGTTCTTTTTGTTCGTGTGAGAACCCTCGCCGCTGCATTTTGAACCAGCTGAAGTCGTTTGATGGTCTTTTTTGGCAGGCCTGTGAAAAGGCCATTGCAGTAATCAACCCTACTAGAGATGAAGGCATGTATTAGTTTTTCCAGATCATTTTTTGACATAAGTCCTCTTAGTTTGGAAATGTTTTTTAGGTGATAAAATGCCGTTTTAGTGATTGCTTTCATGTGACTGTCAAAGTTTAGCTCACTGTCAATGAAAACACCAAGATTTTTAACCATTTCTTTTGTTTTAATCCCCTTTGTGTCAAGAATAGTGGTAATCCTGAGTCTTTCATCTTTTTTCCCCAAATAGAATTACTTCTGTTTTATCTGTGTTCAGCTGGAGAAAATTTTGTGACATCCAGTTGTTGATTTGATCGATACACTGGTAGAGACATTCAAGGGGGGCATAATCATTAGGCGATAGAGCAAAATAAATTTGGGTGTCATCTGCATAGCAGTGATATACATGAATAACATCGATACTTGTTCATTTCACACTCTTTATTGTCTTATTCAGTCTAAAACCGTACACATGTGACAGGACTGCTCAGTTTATTCTGAACATTTCTCCACTGTGTGATGAACGCAATGAAACAGAAACAGCTTTCAGTCACAGCTTTACTGTCTGCTGTAAATTGCAGGGTTTCTGGGTTGAATCTTTGATGCACTGACAAATGTGTCCAATATAAGAATATTTAACAGTTATTTCATAAAATTGAGTCGTACATGAGCTGATAGGCAACGAGACGCGTAGCACCGAGATTGAGTGGAATAACTGTTTCGTTCTGTCCACGTTCACTGGATTTTGAGAAACAGAGCATTTTTATTTTAAAAAAATGTAATAATAATAATTCTTGAAAAAAAAGTTCTTACAATCAAATCCTTTTATTCCATAGTTTGTTGCCTTTTTTTGTATTTTGGGTTTGTTTTCGAGTAGAGTTTTATTTCGTCCTTGGTTTGTTCAGCAACACACTCCGCCATTTTGTTTTTCTCTATTCACGGTATATGAGCTGATATCCTAGTACTAGAGTAGCCAATCAGAGTGTGCGATTGCTCATATCCAGTGAATGTGGAGAGAATACATATAAATGTACTATATATGTTATTTATCAGCTGGGAGGTCCGTATCGTGAAATACTGTGACCGAGGTCTTGAAAGTACTGAGCGAGGCCCTCTGGGCTGAGATCAGTATTCAGGTGCTGAGGTCACAGTATTTCACCATACGGACCGACCTTAAGCTGGTAAATAATATTTTAATTTTTTTCTTTACCAAATTCTAACAGAAAACGAGAGCGCCTGAAAGGAAAAACCGAGCCGAGCCGCCATTTTGAATCCTCATTCACGGCTGTAATGCAAATGGCTTCCTCCTCGGTATGCAAGTGCACTTCCATGGCAGGAAAAAACTACATTTTGCCGCCTATGTAGTCCCCTATTTATATAAATAGGAGTCATTCAGGATTCAGCCATGTTTTTGCTCGGCATTAGCAACAGTTACAGGTTTTTAGCTTTCTCCTGAAGTGTTTTCTTTTATTTCTTCTTCCTCAGGGGAGTAAAACTCGCTTTTGCTGTGAACACTGTCGTTATCGCTATCCATGCTGTAAAATTAATGCTATTCTCCTGAGAAATGCTGGCAAAAATTTATAAGATTTTTGATAATCTTAAAATTAAATCTTATAAAAAAAAGATAAATGTTGACAAAAAATGCTACTATGTTTGTTGTTGTGAACGAGCGAGTCGCCAGAGGTCTGTAACCGGGGTCCGTATTGTAGGATACGGAGCCGCTCACCAGCCAATCAGAGCGCAGGATTTGATGGAAACCGGACTGCGAAAAAATAATCTTAATTACTAATCCCATTTCCAGAAAAGTTGGGATATTTTCCAAAATGCAATAAAAACAAAAATCTGTGATTTGTTAATTCACAGGAAGCTCTATTTAACTGACAAAAGTACAAAGGAAAAATTTACAATAGTTTTACTGACCAACTTACTTGTATTTTGTATATTCATCTTTTTGATTTGCTCCTCCTGGGTTTTGATTTGTGCTTACCCTGATCCTGACTACGAGTTTGTTCTGTCCTTTGGTTTGGTTGCTGTTAGATTCGTAAATAGTCACACCGTTTCTGTACATATCCACCTTTTGTGTCTGTTTCACTGTTTCAAATGCCTCACTAATGCAAATTTTGTTTCACAGTTATGACTACAGAGTTCACAAAGAAACATTTTGGGAAATGAAATGAAAACCAGGGCGGCACGGTGGTGTAGTGGTTAGCACTGTCGCCTCACAGCAAGAAGGTCCTGGGTTCGAGCCCCGTGGCCGGCGAGGGCCTTTCTGTGTGGAGTTTGCATGTTCTCCCCGTGTCCGCGTGGGTTTCCTCCGGGTGCTCCGGTTTCCCCCACAGTCCAAAGACATGCAGGTTAGGTTAACTGGTGACTCTAAATTGAGCGTAGGTGTGAATGTGAGTGTGAATGGTTGTCTGTGTCTATGTGTCAGCCCTGTGATGACCTGGCGACTTGTCCAGGGTGAACCCCGCCTTTCACCCGTAGTCAGCTGGGATAGGCTCCAGCTCGCCTGCGATCCTGTAGAAGGATAAAGCGGCTAGAGATAATGAGATGAGATGAGATGAAATGAAAACCAAGCATGTAAGTGGAAGGTCATTTGTGAAATAAAAAAAAGTTAACTGAATTGTAATTTTTACCTCACCCAGGACGGAGTCCACCAGGGGGCAAGGCATTGTTTTCGGTGGGGTTTCTTTGCTTCTTTGCTTTTTTTGTTAGCAACATTACAGGAAAACGGCTAGACCAATCTTCATGAAACTTTCAGGATAGATGGGCATTGGTCTCAAATAGAACCTCCAACATTTTGAGGGTCATCCAGTCAAGGTCAAGGTCACCAAAAAGGGCAAAATCTTTTTTTTGCGATATCTTCCTTCATATTCACCATATTTACTTCAAACCAATTCCAAAATATTCATCTTTCAATTCTACTTCCAGTGATATGCTACATGCTGGGCTATCTCTCAGAGTTTTCTTTCAAACTTTCATTTGCCTACAGGATCTTGAGACAAGATGTCAAGTCTAAGATCAGAGCAACCAAGTCCAAACATGTTAGAGGGGAAATCGCCTCTAATCAGTCCAACAAATCATCAGTATGGAAAATTGTTCGTCGATGCCTCAACCAGTATGGTAACTCCAACTTACAGTACTCTCCGGACACTCTAGAGGTCGCTAATGTCTTCAATGAGTACTTTGTTTCCGTTGGCGGAACAACTGCAACCAGAGCAAAGAAGATAGCCATTGACTGTGGTTTACCTGCTTGCCCCTTGACTGCTCATGATCCCTCTTCCTCTCAGCCTGTTGAGGACAACGCATTGCCTAAGTTCATCTTTGAGCGCGTCTCACCTGATACAGTCAAGGATATCATCATCGGAATGCCCAACAACAAAGCTCCCGGATACGATAGGATTGGCATTAATGTGATCAAAGCTTGCCTGATGAGGTAAAGCCCTTTACACACTGAAATTCCTCCAAATTCCTTGAATGGTTTACTGATCTTCTGCACCATAGAAGGTGAAATATCCAAATCCCTTCCTATCTTTCTTTGAGGAACATTGTTTTTAAACATTTCAATAATTTTCTCACACACTTGTTGATAAACTGGAGATCCTCAGCTCATCTTTACTCCTCAAAGACTCGGCCTTTCCTGGATACTGATTCTGTACCAAATCATGATTACAGTCACCTGTTAACATTACATAATTATTTAATTGTTTTACATCATTACTCGCCCTAAATTTCCCCAGCCCAACTTTTTTTGGAATGTGTTGCAGGACTGAAACACAGGAATGGATGGATATTCACAAATGAAATAAACTTGACCAATGAGGAGATTCCAGATATCCCATGGGAATTAAGGAGACGGAGAAGGGGAAAACATGCCGGTGCTGAGCGTCGTGCCAGGAAGAGACGCTACAAACCTGTCCTTCCATCTGTTATCATGGGGAATGTAAGATCTCTTCCCAATAAAATGGATGAGTTAGCGGTACTGACTCGGCACCAGTGGGAATACCGGCAGTGTAGTCTAATGCTGTTTACATGGCTAACCGAGCTAACTTCAGATGCTAACATCATGCTTGATGGCTTCCAAATTTGGCATGTAGGCAGGACAAAGGAGAGTGGTAAGAGGAAAGGAGGGGGACTGGCTGTGTTTATCAACAATAGATGGCATAACCTGGGACACATCACTATTAAAGAGAAACTCTGCAGTAAGGATATTGAACTGTTAGCCATTAGCATGAGGCCATATTATTTACCAAGGGAATTCTTGCATGTTATCGCAATAACTGCTGACATTCCCTACTCTGCTGATGCAAACGCAGCATGTGACATCATCCACTCAGTCACAAGCAGACTGCAGACACAGCATCTACAGGCTCTCATCCTGATCTCTGGGGATTTTAACCATGCTTCCCTGTCCTCCACTCTCCCCAACTTCAAACAGTATGTAACATGTAGCACAAGAGACAATAAGACATTGGATCTGTTTTATGCCAACACCAAGGAATCATATAGTTCATCACCCCCTGGGCAAATCTGATCACAACCTGGTACATCTCCTGCCAGTCTACAGACCTGTTGTTCACAGACATCCAGTCAATACACTACAGGTGAGAAGCTGCATTGATGAGGCTTATGAGGCTTTGAAGGACTGCTTTGGCACTACAGACTGGGATGTTCTCTGTGAGCCCCATGAGGACATAGACAGCCTCATGAGCTGCATCACAGACTACATAAACTTCTGTGTGGAGAACACTGTGCCCACTAAAACAGCACTGTGCTTCTCAAACAACAAACCCTGGGTCACTCCTGAGCTGAAGGCGCTCCTGAATGAGAAGAAGAGAGTATTCAGATCAGGAAACAGAGAGGAATTGAGGAGGGTACAGAAGGAGCTGAGAAGAAATATCAGGGAAGGCAAAGACCACTACTGGAAGAGGATGGAGGATCAGCAGCAGCAGAGCAACATGAGTGGAGTCTGGAGGGGCCTTAAAACCATCTCAGGACTTAAAGAGTCCAATAGGCAGCTTGGAGGAGAGTTGCAATGGGCAAATGACCTGAACAACTTCTTTAACAGATTTGATCAGGTACCGGCCCTCCCCCAAGATCAGCCTACTGTTACTGCTACTGTCTCTCCCTGGTCATTGTCACCCAGCCCACAGACCTCCTTCACACCCTCTCAGCACCCCTCAACCATCATACCTCCAGCTCAGTGCTTCACACCTCCATGCATAACACCGGGCACTCAGCTGTGCTCTTCTTTGTCCTTCGACAGAGAACAAATCAAGAGGGAACTGATTAAGATGAAGGCGAGAAAGGCTGCAGGTCCAGATGGCATCAACCCCGGGCTCCTGAAGCATTGTGGTGACCAGCTGTGTGGAATAGCGCGGAACATTTTCAACTTGAGCCTGGAACAGGAAAGAGTGCCGGTCCTTTGGAAGACATCATGTGTAGTTTCGATACTGAAAACTGCACACCCCACTGATTTAAATGGATATAGACCAGTGGCGCTGACCTCTCACCTGATGAAGGTTCTGGAAAGACTTGTTCTGGCATATCTCCACACACTGGTGGGGCCAGCTATGGATCTCCTGCAGTTTGCCTACCAGCCAGGCATTGAGGTGGAAGATGCAGTCATCTACCTGCTTCACAGATCTCTCTCTCATCTTGAAAAGGCAGGAAGCACTGTTAGAATCATGTTCTTTGATCTATCTAGTGCTTTCAACACCATCCAGCTGACTCTTCTGAGGAGTAAGATGGGGAGTGCAGGGGTGGACCATCATCTCACCTCATGGACTATGGACTATCTCACAAACAGACCACAGTATGTGAGACTGAAGGACTGTGTGTCAGACACAATTCTCTGCAGCACAGGGGCTCCACAGGGGACAGTCCTGGCCCCATTTCTGTTCACACTTTACACTGTGGACTTTAGATATGATACAACTACCTGTCATCTACAGAAGTTCTCTGATGACTCTGCTATTGTGCGATATATCTCAGATGGCAATGATGGCGAGTACAGAGAACTGACAAGGAACTTTGTGGACTGGTGCCAACGGAACTCCCTCCAGAATAAAAAATATATTGTGCAAGTGTTCTGAATTGTCACCTGAATGGGGTAAGTGGTAGATGGGTTTGGGCGATGTTTGTTTTCTGTTTGCAGAGTTTTGGGGAGGAAAAAAAAACTTTACTAAGAAGTGCAAGAAGATTTCAGTTGAAACCACAAAACAACCAAACTGTGGAATTGCTCATGGGGCCTGAAATGGCTCTGGGGTCATGTTAATGAGGATGAGGTTAATACACAGACGAGCCAGCCTGCCTCACCTACCAACAGGGAAAAAATGACTGAACGTTATATTAAAGATGTCAGAGTCCAAAAATTAGTAAAAAACAATTATGCAAATTAACATTTAATTAGTATTAATTATGCTAATTAGGTAAAACCATTAAATTGGTACACTCTCTTCAAAGTGTCACTAAATGGCTTTATTTGTGCAATATAAAGCTGATCTTAACTCTCATTTATACATCACAAAGAAGGAGAAATCAATGTTAATTATAAAATCTGCATAAACAAGCACTGAATGTCTCACATCTACCATTCTCTATCAAAATAAAACATTAATAAAAGATTATTTCTAATTCCTTCTTTGTGCTCTGTAGGCTTGTGTATTTCTTAGTAGGGCCGACTAGTGTTTATATGACAGAATATAAATGATTATTTCAATTAATATTCACAGCTTTCAAGGCGAACCTCAAAAAATCTGTCTGATCTACATCCAATAAACAATTCACATTAACTAAACTGAAATCGACACTCGTGTTTCTGACTTCTGGTTTTTAAAAATCTCATTCTGACCACTAAGATCTCAATATTTTTCATCAAAACAACTCCAGTATTATTCTAAAATAGTTTTTTATTTACAGGAATCAGTTTGATTTGAAAAAATAAGTAGGTAAAGCTCTGAACACTCACTTCAGAGTCTCCCATGAATCATAACATCAAAACTAGCAGAGGGAAAATGTTTCTGAGTCCTTCATCAGAAACAGTGAGAGCGAGAGAACATCCCTATAAAAGTGATCTGATTGATATTGACGAGTAATCCAGTGGGAAACCAATCGAGAGAGAGAGAGAGAGAGAGAGAGAGAGAGCCTGATCGCTTTCCTGTGACTCAAAAAGAAAAGCACTGGCAGTTTCCTGGTGTCACGCGAGCAGAGTTTTTACTCTGTTCTACTGACTTCAACCTGCCGTTACTCCAAAAGTACTGAACAGATCTTAACCAGATGCATTTCTTTGGAAAGCAGAGATTATAAGCTTTTTAATAATCGTATTCATGATAGAAAATATTCAAGAATTAAGCAATGTTTGGAAACTTAGATGAGCATCTGAATGCACGGTTTTCACACCACAGCCAGCGAGCGTCTGATACACCAACTGTAGGCAGCTCAGTGCACAGAAACATTCAGGCTTGTTTAAATTCACTTCCCTTTTGCTGTTCTGATCAGAAAACAGTGATTTTGTCCGACTGTTGGTGCCGGATGGGGTTAAGTATCTCAGAAACACCTGATCTCTTGGGACCAGCAGCGAACAAAATCATGTACTTGAGTGAAAGTAAAGTTTTCTTTGCTAACATGCTAAAATGAAGCTGGAGCCAATCATGGCTGATTTCAGGTGACTTTGGGAGGCGGGGTTTACCCTGAGCAGGGGACCAGTCTATCACAGGACAAACACAGAGATGAACAACCATCACACTCAGTCTCACACCTATTGGGGATTTAGAGGAGCCAGTTGACCTAAAGCACGTCTTTGGACTGTTGGAGGAAACTGAAGCACCAGCAGGAAACAGGGATGAAGAGTTAACATGCAAACTATACACAAAAAGGCCCCAGTCAGACGCTAGGTTCGAACCCAGAACCTTCTTGCTGTGAGGTGAGAGTGCTAACCACTGCTGCAGAAAGTAATTAAGTAAATTAATATTTTGCTTTGAAGTGTGGTGGAGTAAAAGTGTAAAGTTCTGTCCTACAGTAATAAATATCATGGACTTAGTTCCTGTCCCCTGTTGCCTGGGACTCAATAGACCTTAGGGATTAGATTTTGCTCATTTGGTTTTTTTAGACGAGACGGATACAGCCGAGCAGATGAGCGTTAATGGTCTTGCTTAAATAACCAACAGTGGCATCTTGGTGTTCTGGGATTCTATAAAATATTTAAAAGCAAGAACTTTGACTTTGGCTCATGAAAAGAGCTGTATACCACACATGGCATGGTACAATTTCAGACTGTAATCAGATTTTTGTAGAATGAAAGGCATGTCTGTCATCCACTGTAGGAGGGAATGACATTAAAAAAAGTTCTCACAAAAGGCAAGGTAGAATGCTGGCACTGGGTCAGGGCCTTCTCATGCAAACTGCCTACATAGTTTACTATGACTTTGCTATTGTCTGTTTTGAAAGACAAGCAAAACAAAGGAAGGACACTGAAACAATAAACGTCATCACCAGAAAAAATCTATGACAACGTTAAATAAAATATTTACAGATCACATGACAAGCAAGACAATAAACAATCGAGATAAGATTGTTCCAATGTAAAGATGCACGCCACTGATTTCTGCAGAAGTCATGAATACCTACCACTATATCCTCTCTCTCACACACACACACACACACACACACACGGTTTTGGTCTTCGCCCTGTTAAGAATAGCAATTGAGTACTACACACACTCACCAGCCACTTTAAAGGTCATAGGCAAAGGTTTTCAATTTATGCATGTTTGAAACTTTATATGTTAAAAAACCTCTGTAATTTTCTTCTGGTCCCAAGAAGTATTGTTAATAAGTCTCATCTCATCTCATTATCTGTAGCCGCTTTATCCTTCTACAGGGTCGCAGGCGAGCTGGAGCCTATCCCAGCTGACTACGGGCGAAAGGCGGGGTACACCCTGGACAAGTCGCCAGGTCATCACAGGGCTGACACATAGACACAGACAACCATTCACACTCACATTCACACCTACGCTCAATTTAGAGTCACCAGTTAACCTAACCTGCATGTCTTTGGACTGTGGGGGAAACCGGAGCACCCGGAGGAAACCCACGCGGACACGGGGAGAACATGCAAACTCCACACAGAAAGGCCCTCGCCGGCCACAGGGCTCGAACCCGGACCTTCTTGCTGTGAGGCGACAGCGCTAACCACTACACCACCGTGCCGCCTTGTTAATAAGTAATAATTAAAATAAGTTAGTGCGGATCGTGGTGAATTTCTGCTTGGCGATTTTTGTGACCACTCAGCGCATGACATCATTCAAGGCAAACAAATCACTTGAGTTGAGTCCACTTCCTTTTATTTGCATTACCGTTCGGCTTGAGTGCAGACGTGCGTTCGGGAATTTCCAAAAAAAAAAAACATGCTTTATTGTTGTGCAGTGAACTGTAACAACAGGACCGGTTCAGGAAGAAGTTTTTACCTTTTTCCGAGAGATGAGAAGAGGCAGAAAGGGTGGATTATGCACATGAAATGAGAGGGTTGGCAGCCGGGTAAATACGGGCTTAAAGTGCTTGAACGACTTTGTATTTCCTGAGGTGAATTAGTACCAGCTGTCGACAGGCGCTTGTCAAAACAGGCTTACCCTTTTATAGTATCTGCTGGTGTCATGTTAAATTGATGGATAACATATTGCTAGGTCACCTATAGTATATACCAGGGGTCCCCAAACTTTTTTCGGTAACGAGATTGATTAATGAGATCCTAGAGGATGAGAAAATGCCAAATGAATGGAGAAAGAGTGTGCTAGTCCCAATGTACAAGAATAAGGGAGATGTACAGAGCTGCAGTAATTACAGAGGGATAAAACTGATGAGCCGCACCATGAAGTTATGGGAAAGGGTATTGGAGGCGAGATTGAGAAGAGAGGTAGCAATCTGTGAACAGCAGTACGGGTTTATGCCAAGGAAGAGCACGTCGGATGTGATTTTTGCTTTAAGAATGTTAATGGAGAAGTACAGGGAAGGCCAGAGAAAGCTACATTGTGTGTTTGTAGACCCGGAGAAGGCATACGATAGAGCAGGGGTCCCCAAACTTTTTTCGGTGGGGGCCACATCAACTTTCCTTTCTGTGATGGGGGGCCGGGGTCAGTCTATAACAGGAAATGATATGGACCAAAGTGACAACCAGTATTATTGTGGAGATTAAAATGATCATTTGTTGCAGCTGCACTTCGCTTGGCCTTGGCACCACCTGTTGGTTTGCGAAAAAAGTAATAAAAAGTCTTCCCGTGTTTATTTGAAGTACCACAGATACTCCTTTTATTTATAGAAAATAAAAACACAAGCTGATGCCAGGTAACAATGAGGTGATGTGATTTTGTAACAGGTACAGGTGAGTTAACAATTGGTAGGTATTTTGTCTTTACGGGTAGTGAAATAATATTAATACAGAATAATAGTAAAAATCAGGTGAAGTAGTCTTATCTAGGTGAGCTGACTTTGTATGTACAGAGTAAAGTAAAGGTGAGTTAACAATAGTGAAGTCATTTGTCTACACAGGAATATGTGTTTATTAAAGCTACAGTGAAATAACATTAATACAGAATAATTGTAATAAACAGGTATATAAGGTGATGTGATTTTGTATTTACATGACCCTTAGATGAGGTTTTTGTGCTGTGACGATGAGGATCCTGGCTCCAGGGTGGGAGCGGTCAACCACAATCTCTCCTCCCCACTTCAGGGTGGTGCTGGAAGCATGCAGGCCCTTCAGGAATGGCAGATAAAAAACACAAGCAGCCCATCAGCAGATGACATGCTGCAGTCTCATTTTCTCTGTGACATCACTGGTCAATAAACATGTTTCCTATAAAAAGAGCATTACTATACTGACATTTTTTCATATTCATAGTTATTGAAATCAGCAGGCTTACCATATCAGTGTGAGCTGTGGGCTTGCTTCTGACTGGTGAGGAGATCGATGGCAGGTTCTATCTCAGTTACAGCCAGCCTCAGAGACTGATGCAGGTGTTGATCTGAGAGTCTTGATCTCATCGAATTTTTTATCAGCTTCATGCGAGAAAAAGTTTGCTCACAGATATATGTGCTCCCAAAAACTGTGGACATCTTCATTGCATGCTTTCTTATGTTGGGGTAGGTCTCGTTTGGGAGGGGAGCATAGTACTCTATGAGACAGCTGGGGTTGAATGCGTCTTTCGGCACATCACAGGTCTGCAACTCAGCCAGTTCAAATTGAAGAGAAGGCAGGGTGTCATTAATGTCGGCAGCAAATGGGTTCTGGAATATGTGAATTTCTTTAACGTGGTCATGAAGCTCACGGAACCGCACACTGAACTCCACCCTCAGGGTTTCCAGTGCGTCCTTGCACTTCTCGGTTGGGAACGGGACCGCTGGCTTCTCAGCTGAGAGGCTTCGAGTAGCAGGGAGATTGGTGAAGTCTTGTTTTTGCACTTGTCCAACAAGCAGCGCCAGTTTAACCTCAAATGCTTTGACGTGGGAATACATGTCACTGATTAATTTTCCCTTGCCCTGCAGCTGTAAATTGAAGTCGTTTAAATTTTCTGTCACATCTGTTAAAAACGTGAGGTCCCATTTCCATCCTGCGTCGATCAGCTCTGGGACAGTTTTTCCCTTTGTCAGGAGAAAGGCGTTGATTTCGGGTAACGAGTCGTAAAAACGCTTCAAAACTCTGCCCTGGCTTAACCATCGGACTTCAGTGTGGTAAAGCACGTCTCCATGGGCAGACTCCAGCTCGGAGAGAAAAGCTTGGAACTGCCTGTGTTTAAGTCCGTTTGCTCTGATGAAGTTTATGCAGGACACAACCACCTTCATGACAGATTCCCACTTCAGAACTTTGCAGCACAGTGCTTGCTGGTGAATCAGGCAGTGGGCTTGTAGTGTGGGGGGGGGAGACCTCGTCCCTGCATTTCGCTTTTTATGCGCCCCACTAGCCCCCTCGACGCACCAATCATACTCGGAGCACCGTCCGTTGTGATGCTAGCCAGCATAGACCAGTCTAAATCCAACTCTTCCATCGTTTGACGTACTTTACAAAAAATATCCTCTCCTGTCGTAGTATCTGTGAGACTTTGTAGAGCTGCCAGCTCCTCGGACACTTCAAAATTTGAACTAACTCCCCGAATAAAAATCAGCAGTTGTGCTGTGTCCTGCACGTCATTGCTCTCATCCATTGCCAATGCAAAACACTCAAAATCTTTAGCTTTCTCTTTCAGCTGGACATGTGCATTACGTCCCATTTCTTCAATTCGCCTGGTGACTGTAGATGTGGACAGACTCACTGCGTTCAGGGCATCTTTCTTGTCCGGACACACCTCCTCCGTGACGGCATTCAAACACTTCTTGATAAACTCCTCATCACTGAACGACTTTCCACAGCTTGCTATCAGTTTAGCTACCTTGAAGCTGGCCCGAACAGATGACAGGTTCATCTGTGTTTGGCGTAGCATTGTACTCTGCTGGGCAGCTAATCCACTTTTTAGCCTAGCCACCTTGTCTCTCCTCACTTGGCCCCGCAAGCTAGCATATTGGCCTCTGTGGTGAGTTTCATAGTGCCGGTGAATGTTAAATTCTTTGAACACCGCCACTGTCTCCTTGCAGATTAGGCAAACTGCCTTTTCCTTGCACTGGACAAAAAAATACTCATCCGTCCACTGCTGTTTAAAAACTCTACATTCTGAATCTATTTTCTGTTTTGACATTTTGTTTTCTGCCTTTCTTTCGTTAGCTCGCCTCACCCGCGCGCACTTAACGCTTGATCACGAGCAAAGTCACGTCGGAATATACGATTGTGTGTGGGGGGTGAAAATTAGCTACTACTGTAAATAGTTCATAAATAAGGTAAATTTTAATTGGAATGCCAACCTTAATCATTAAGTGCGGATATTTTATAATAGGAAAATGCAATTTTAAAAAATAGGCCATGTTTAGAGGAATTGTTTGGGATCGTTAAGTGGGCCACTCCAATTGTTTAGGCAGACTGGATGTGGCCCGCGGGCCGTAGTTTGGGGACCCCTGGTTTATACTGTTAATAGGGGTTGCCAAATGATTTTTTTGCAGGGCATAAAAAGGGCACAAAAAACTTTATTGGGTAAAAGTTTTTCACTCATGATAGAGTAGAATAGACCCTTTATAGTGACTGATGGCATTCATGCAACAACAAAAAAGGGATTGTAATAAAATCTTATTGAATCGAAATAAATCTCGTGTTTTATTTTTTTAAATATCATTGACATGTACCTGAATGTTTTGAAAATATAATCAAGTAACACGGATTCTGTCACTTAATGACTTAAAATATACCTCATCTGCAACAACCCACTGATTGCAATACTCACTCATGTCTTGGCTCATTGTTGCCAACTGGACCTTCATCCTTGTTGTACTCCAGGGAGGTCACCTCCAAAACATCAATATCCAGGCAGTTTGATTAGAATCCTTGGGCTTCCACTATGCACTTATAACCCTCAGGGATTCTAACTTCTACTGATGGATAAAAATGACAACATCTGCACTCTGCTGCAGTAGGCATCACCTGACAATTTCCACAGCTACACCTGTGAAAATCAGGATACCTTTTGAAAGATTCCACTTATATATGGAAGAGAATTTCCTTCCGACAAGCGTCACGAACAATGAAAACTCATCCCTCAATGGCATAAAAGGGACTGCATATTCACACTAAAATACCTCCTATGCACAAATCCCTAGAACAGGAAATTGCAGCAATAATAGAACAGTATATACATTTCCAGCCCTGTTTGGCAGGTTGCATACAAACTGTGACCACAAATTATTGGCTATATGCTAGACCAAAAACATATGAACAAAGGATGTTCATGACGAGTAGTTTGACACTTGATCATTTGGCACTTTGACTTCACTTCGTCCTTTGTCGTAACTGAAAAATAAACCTCATTTAAGTGCAGTTTTTGATTGCAGAGTTTTTCAGTATTGGGTAGTTTGTTTTCCACTTTTCATTTAAATGCTCGGTAGTTGAAAAAAAATAATTGATAGACAAGATGAGATGTCAGGCCTGATATATTGACACTGGGAAATACCACGGATGGCAGGCTAATGTGGCCTACCGGCGCACTGTCCAGTAATCGTTCCCTATATCCACTAGGGAGGGTGGTTTAATTATTCTTCAAAAGGGCTCTTATTTAGTATTACGACGAAAGTAAGAGTTTATCATAACTACCAGGATAAATTGTTTGGGCGCGAGTCTTGTTGAGGTCCGGAGTCACCGCGATCAGAGTTGGCCGAGTCGCTGTCCGATTCCGAGGCCGCACGGTCAAACCAGTGAGCCACATTCACCGATTGCTTCGCAACGGCCACAGGTTCGTACATATATGGTTTCACCTCTCGATATTCAATTTGGAAAGTTCCTACTTCAAAATCGCTATCACTTTCAGACATTTTACACAACCTCTCATGACCAAAGTCCGTACACGTGTGCTCAGTTCGCAAGTAAACACAGAACTGCTCCCAGTCTGTTTGCCTTGAATGACGTCACAAAGCCGGTCCCCTAGCGGTAAAAGTGCACGTAAGTGAGATGTAAACAAACCTTCAGAACTTGCGCAAACCAGTATATTTTAACCGTTTTATTCAATTTTAGGGTGGAAATTAGACACCAAGAAGATTGAATTCGCTTTCTGGGTCGTTCTTCTAGAAAATAAAGTTGATATTCTATGTTCCACCTCCGATCCTTGCCTATGACCTTTAATAGGAACGTGTTGTTGACTCTAAGATCCCTGTTCTTGGCTGCAGGAGTGGAACCGAATGTGTTCTTCTGCTGTTGCATGCTGAGATGCTTTTCTGCTCACCACGGTTGTAAAGAGTGATTATATGAGTTACTATATCCTTCCTGGCAAAAAAAAAGCTCAACCCAATCTGTCCATTTCCCTCTGACCCTCTCTTATCAACAAGGCGTTTGTTTCCGCCCACAGAACTGTCGCTCACTCACTCAGTGTTTTTTGTTTTCTGCACCATTCTGTGTAAACTCTAGAGGCTGTTGTGTGTGAAAACCCCAGGAGATCAGCAGCTTCTGAAATACTCAAACCAGTCCATCTGGATCAAACCAACACCCATACCACAGTGAGAGAAAGTCACACAAAAATTGAGCTCACAATTTTTCCCATTCTGATGTTTGAACATTAACTGAAGCTCTTGATTTGTATCTGCATGATTTGATGCATCATGCTGCTGTCGTGTGATTGGCTGATTAGAGAACTGCAGAGAACCGCTGCAGGTGGGTGTCGGGGTGTTCCTAATAAATAACATTTACCGTATCTCCTGATTAATCCAACATTGTTTCAATCTATAGATTATCTTGAAGCTGATAAAGAAATAATAAAGAGCCCTGGAAGTCAAATATTTGCTGTAATTCCTGGGATAAACAAAGGCCATTAGATCCATAAGTATTTGGACAGTGACACCATTTTCATCTTGTTGCCCCTGGACACCACAATGGATTTGAATTGAAGCCATCAAGATGTGATTGAAGTGGAGACTTTCAGCTTTAATTCAAGGGGTTTAACAAAAAAGAAAAAAAATCACATTAACTGTTTAGGAATTACAGCCATTTTTTTTACAAAGTCCCTTCATTTTCACAAGCTCAAAAGTAATTGGACAATTGACTGAAAAATAGTTTCATGGCCAGTTGTAACCTGTTTCCTCATTATTTCATGACAAATTAAGGAGATAAAAGTTATAAAGTTGATTCCAAGTGTTGAATTTATATTTTCTAGCTGTTCATGGGACTCTGTGGGTGTTAATGAGGTGCTGCGTTTTTAAAACATCATTAAAACATCATTAAAACATTTACCGGTTAATTTCTCGAAATTTATTTGAGCACAAATTTCTATTTTGTGTGCATGAGAGTATCAAAATATTTTTATTCACATTCTTATCATATGGGTGTCAACTTCACGGAGGTAAAAGAAAGCACTTGTACGCTGTTTCCCCCTCCCCCATCTCTCCCCTCCCCCATATGAGCTGGAGTCCCTCACATCAGTGGCAGAGTGAAGGGTCCTGAGCAAACTGCTCTTAATCATGGACAATGTTCACCACCCTCTGCATGACACCATCATCAGGCAGAGGAGCTCGTTCAGTGGCAGACTGTTGTCTCTGCCCTGCACCACGGACAGATTCAGGAAGTCTTTTGTCCCTCAGGCCATTAGACTGGTCAACTCCTCCTGGCTCAGCAAAAATAAGACTCTGTGACTCTGCTGTACTCAGGACTAGTTACACTGCTCATTTCATGTCCATTGCACTTTTCTGCTGCTTACATAGATGTACATTATATGCATAGATGGGTATATACAGATTGGGGCAGCGGGGGCATGGTCAAGCGTCGGTCTGTGACCGGAGGGTGGAGTCAGGGAAGGTAAGTGGCAGAATCACTGCACCTGAGGTTAATTAACATATGTTTGTGTGTCTTCCCCAGTGACCGCGTCCTATTTAAGGAGAGAGTGAGAGTAGAGGAGAGCTCTCTCCCACACCAGATGACTTGTGTGTGTGTGTATGTGTGTGGCTGGGAGAGTGTATGTGAGGACTGAAAAGTGCAAATAAAAAGAGTTTTTTGGAACTCAGTTCAGGCCTGCCGTCCTTCTGTGCTCCACCCACCCGCTCTGACTTCTACAGTGGTGCCGAAACCCAGGACCAAGCACAGAAGAGAACAGCCCCATGGAGTCCTCCCCCTTCGCAGACCTGATCCACACCCTCACCACAGCCCAACAGAGCCAGCACCAGGCGCTGTCGCCCTCCGAAAGGAACAAGAACAACGGTTCGAGGCCCTGGTGCTGGCGCAACAGGAAGATCGTCAGGCATTCCAGCACCTCCTCGCGTCGGTGGGGTCCACCATCTCCACCGCTGCGGGCCCACTCCACCTCACCCCAATGAAGATTGACCCACACGATGACCCTGAGGCCTTCCTCACGCTATTTGAACAAGCAGCAGAGGCCTCGGGGTGGCCGGTGGAACAGCGCGCGGCGAGGCACAGCTGGCCGCGCTACAGCTCCCCGCCGACAGCTGGCTGGTCTACGCGGACCTGTGCCAGGCCATCCTCCAGCGTGTGGGGCGCACCCCCAAACAACATCGTCAGCGCTTCCGCGCTTCCGCGCTCTGTGCCTAGAGGAGGTCGGCCGCCCGTTCGCATTTGGCCAGCAACTCCAGGACGCCTGCAGGTGGTGGCTGAGAGCTGACAACCGCGACGCCGAGGGAGTTGTCGACCTGGTGGCACTGGAGCAGTTCATCACGCAACTTCCCAAAGGAACGGCGGAGTGGGTCCAGTGCCATCGCTTGGCGTTGCTGGATCAGGCCATCGAGTTGGTGGAGGATCATTTGGTGGCTGTTCCCGCGGCAGGATCACAGATCCCCTCTTCGCTTCTCTCCTCTCTCTCTCTCTCCCCCTCCCCTTCTGTGTCTTGTCCTCGCCCCATTCCCCCACCGCGGAGGCGGGGGCCAGCTCCCTCACAGCTAGTCCGCCGCACCTGCGGTGTCCTCCTGTTTCCCACTTCCGTGTCTGTCTCTCCCCCCCCCAGGTGAGTGAGCCCCAGAGTACCGGTGCAGAGAGAAAGCCCAGGCCAGTTTGCTGGCGCTGCAGGGAGCCGGGGCATCTCCAGCATCAATGCTCGGCAAAGGAGGTGGGCGCGGTGGTCCGGATCCCCGACGCGCCAGGAGCCGCCCTCAATCAGGCCGGAGCATATCACATACCGGTGAGTATCCAAGGGGATACATATCAGGCTTTGGTGGACTCTGGCTGTAATCAGACCTCAATCCACCAAAGCCTGGTGCAAGACGAGGCATTGGGGGGAGCACAGGGGGTGAAGGTGTTGTGTGTGCACAGGGATGTTCACAGCTACCCTTTAGTGTCGGTCCACATTTTTTTCAGAGGGGAAAAATTTAGAGTAAAGGTGGCGGTTAATCCTTGCCTCATCCACTCGATAATTTTGGGGACTGATTGGCCGGTATTTGGGGAGTTAATGAGTCATTTAGTATAAGAGTGGGTCCTGCCGTATTTCAGCAAAGGGAGGTCCCGGTGTCGCATTGGCAGGAGCAGCTGTCACAGAGCTGTCTACGTCATCTCCGCGTCAGAGTGAGGAGCCGCCGGCTCCTCCTCCCTCTCTCGGGGAATCCCTCGCGGATTTCTCGTTAGAGCAGTTGCGAGGCGAGACAAGACTCTGTGGCATGCATTTGACCAAGTGAGAGTAATCAATGATCAAACGCTCCAGCCAAACGCCACCCCATCCTTCCCCTATTTTTCTATTATGAAGGATAGATTATACTGAGTGACACAGGACACTCAAACTAAAGAACAAATCACGCAGCTCTTGATTCCAAAAAGCCGCTGGGAATTGGTATTCCAGGCGGCTCACTTTAATCCCATGGCTGGACACTTAGGGCAGGATAAAACACTAGCTCGAATAATGGCCCAGTTCTATTGGCCAGGGATTCGCGGCGATGTCCGTAAGTGGTGTATGGCGTACCGCGAATGCCAGTTAGTAAATCCAGCGGCCATTCCAGAAGCGCTTTTGCGCCCTCTCCCATTAATCGAGACCCCGTTCGAAAGAATTGGGATGGATCTCGTCAGGCCATTAGATCGGTCAACATGAGGGTACCGCTTTATATTAGTTCTGGTGGACTATGCAATGCGATACCCGGAAGCGGTGCCTCTTCGCAATATCTCAGCATGCAGTATTGCGGAAGCGCTCTTCCGCGTCATCTCCTGAGTTGGAATCCCGAAAGAGATTCTAACTGACCAAGGCACCTCGTTTATGTCACGTACACTGAACGAACTGTATGGGTTGTTGGGTATTAAGCCGATCCGCACCAGCGTGTATCACCCACAAATGGACGGTTTAGTTGAACGATTCAATTGCACCCTCAAGAATACAATTAAAAAATTCGTAAGTGAGGACGCACATAATTGGGATAAATGGCTCGAACCTTTGTTATTTGCAGTGCGAGAGGTCCCCCAAGCCTCCATGGGGTTCTCCCCGTTTGAATTGTTATATGGGCATAAGCCGCAAGGCATTCTAGATGTGCTACGAGAAAATTGGGAGGAGGGACCTTCACCAAGTAAAAATAAAATTCAATACATTATTGATCTGCGTGCAAAACTCCACACACTCACACACCTAACTCAGGAGAATTTGCAGCAGGCCCAAGAACGACAAACCCGCCTGTACGACAAGGGTACGCGCCTTAGGGAGTTCGCACCGGGAGATAAAGTACTCGTACTGTTGCCCACATCGAGCTCCAAATTGATCGCCAAGTGGCAAGGACCCTTTGAGGTCACACGGCGAGTCGGGGAGGTTGACTATGAGGTGAGGCGAACGGACAGGGGTGGGGCGCTACAGATTTACCACCTCAATCTGCTCAAACTCTGGAACGAGGAGGTCCCCATGGTGTTGGTGTCGGTGGTTCTGGAGAAGGCGGAGCTGGGGCCGGAGGTTCAAAAGGGAGCATTGGCATCACGTACCTCTCCAGTCCCCTGTGGAGACCACCTCTCCCCGACCCAACTCACAGAGGTTGCCCAGTTGCAGACCGAGTTTTCGGATGTGTTCTCACCCCTGCCCGGCCACACCAACCTCATAGAGCACCACATTGAGACGCCCCCAGGGGTGGTAGTGCATAGCTGCCCTTACAGGCTACCCGAACACAAGAAAAAAATGGTTTGGGAAGAACTCGAGGCCATGCTTGAAATGGGCATCGTCGAGGAGTCCCACAGTGACTGGAGCAGCCCGGTGGTTTTGGTACCCAAGGCTGATGGGTCAGTCCGGTTCTGTGTGGACCAGGGCTTTGAACCGGTTCAAGGAACGAAAACGAAAACCGGGAACTTTTTCTATTTCACATGGAACAGAAACGAAACCAGAAACTTTATTATTTTTTATGTTCCGGAACAGAAACGCTTATTAAAAATAATGGTAACCGGTTAATACCGGTTTTTATTTCATTCCTCAAAGTTTCCGTAGCCTACAAGTAAAAAAGCCATTCTTCTCCTGCACAAGTTTCTATGACCCGCTGGGGTTCACTTCCTGTGTGACGTTCGCTGACTGAATGGAGAGAGCGGGAAGGTGGACTACTATCACGTCTCCATTACTGAGTGTCTGAGCAAAGAAGAGCCTGAACGATGCAACCTCCCTATTGGCTGTTTGTAAAAATGTATCAGTTGTTGCCCTTCCCACGGGAATCATCGCGGGCTTGAGAGACGAGACCTGACGAGTTAGTTCGTTGGTAGCAGAACAAAATGTCTGGACACAAATCGGGTTTTCAGAAAAGGAAAGAAAATAAACGGAGGGTTGAAAATACAAAAAAGGAGGCAGAAAATGCAAAATGAGTTTTAAGGTAGGACAAATGGTTACTTTTTAAGGCAGCCCGCTGTGGCTGCAGCCTTTCAGTTGTCATTGAATGGTTACTTTTCTGAGGCAGCCCGCCGTGGCTGCCTGCAGGCTTATTTATTATAGCCCATTTAGTTAAAATAGTTGATATAAAATGTTTATAGTTATAGTTATGTGATGGTTGTCCTGATTTAGACTGGTGTTTTTTTGGGGGGGGGGGTTGCGCGATGTTGCACCCGGGTCCAGATTAGGGCAGAACCGGCCCTGGCTGCATTTCAGGTGTAGTTTGTTTTATGTATGTATGTACTTGCATAGATGTGTACTTGGTCTTCCAATATGGCGCCTAACAAAATCTCGCGGCGCGGTGACGTCATGCGGTAGCCCTCTATAGGGCCTGACTAGCCTTTGGTAACACACTAAACGAATTATCTTTCATTTTTGGCACTTTTTCTGTTTGTGTAGATGGGAAGACATACTGAGAATCCAAATCGCCAACATTTGAAATAATTGTTTTGAATTATTTCTTGTCTTATTTAATGAAGGTTGTAATAGAATTAGCCTACATTTGGCTTAAGCTGGATGAGACAGAGACATAACTTTATAGCCATTTGTTAAACAGCTGACAGGGAACGTAATTAACCATTCCGGGAACGAAATTTTTTTGTTCTAACCAGTTCGGGAACGTCTATTTAATGGTGGAACCCAAAACCGGAAACGTTAAAATTCCGTTTCTGTTCGGAACGAACCGATAGGAAAAAAATTCTGGTTCAAAGCCCTGGTGTGGACTATAGAAAAGTCAACATGGTGTCTAAATTCGACGCATACCCAATGCCTCGTATTGATGAGTTGCTCGATCGACTAGGCACAGCTCGCTTTTACTCGACACTGGATTTGACAAATGGTTATTGGCAGATCCCCTTGACGCCATTATCCCGAGAAAAAATGGCCTTTGCCACACCGTTCGGCTTACACCAGTTTGTCACACTTCCTTTTGGGCTGTTTGGGGCACCTGCTACGTTTCAGCGGCTGATGGATAGGGTCCTCCGCCTCCACGCAACCTATGCAGCAGCATACCTCGACGACATCATTATTTATAGTAATGACTGGCCGTGGC
This sequence comes from Neoarius graeffei, assembly GCF_027579695.1. Lineage (NCBI taxonomy): Eukaryota > Metazoa > Chordata > Actinopteri > Siluriformes > Ariidae > Neoarius > Neoarius graeffei. The sequence continues at coordinate 91,970,396 of NC_083578.1, forward strand.
ACCTACAACACCTGAGGGCCATCCTTAGGTCGCTGAGGCGAGCGGGTCTCACAGCCAACCCGAAGAAGTGTGCGATTGGGCGGGTGGAAGTACAGTATCTGGGCTTCCACTTGGGCAATGGGCAGGTGCGTCCCCAAATTAACAAGACAGCAGCAATTGCGGCCTGCCCGAGGCCCAAGACCAAAAAGGGGGTGAGACAGTTCCTGGGGCTGGCTGGCTATTATCGTAGGTTTATACCTAATTATTCGGACGTCACCAGCCTGCTGACTGATCTGACTAAAAAGGGGGCACCAGATCCGGTCCAGTGGACGGAGCAATGCCAGCGGGGTTTTTCTGAGGTGAAGGCTGCACTGTGTCGGGGGCCACTGTTACACTCCCCTGACTTTTCTCTCCCCTTTATGTTACAGACGGATGCGTCGGACAGAGGGCTGGGGGCTGTTTTGTCCCAGGAAGCGGAGGGGGAGGACCGCCCGGTCCTGTATATCAGTAGGAAGCTGTCGGTGCATGAGGGGCGCTACAGCATCATTGAGAAGGAGTGCCTGGCAATCAAGTGGGCAGTCCTTGCCCTCCGTTACTACTTGCTGGGACGCCCTTTCACCCTCTGTTTGGACCACGCGCCCCTCCAGTGGCTCCACCGCATGAAGGATGCCAACGCATGGTTCACCCGTTGGTATCTGGCACTCCAACCCTTTAACTTCAAGGTGATCCACAGGCCGGGGGCGCAGATGGTCATGGCGGACTTCCTCTCCCGTCGGGGGGGGAGTCGGCTGCAGGCTGGATGGCTGCCCGGCCTGAGTCGGGCGGTGGGGGTATGTGGCAGCGGGGGCGTGGTCAAGCGTCGGTCTGTGACTGGAGGGCTGAGTCAGGAAAGGTAAGTGGCAGAATCACTGCACCTGAGGTTAATTAACGTGTGTTTGTGTGTCTTCCCCAGTGACCGCGCCCTATTTAAGGAGAGAGCGAGAGTAGAGAAGAGCTCTCTCCCACACCAGATGACTTGTGTGTGTGTGTGTGTGGCTGGGAGAGTGTATGTGAGTACTGAAAAGTGCAAATAAAAAGAGTTTTTGGAACTCAGTTCTGGCCTGCCATCCTTCTGTGCTCCACCCACCCGATCTGACTTCTGCACAGATATTTGTAGATAAGCTGGTATGTTGTACTTTACCTTATTATATACTTTATCATTATATACTGTCATAATGTACCTACTTACTTATATATTATACATACTGCTATATATACTAACTTAATATTATATACTAATATTAATATTATATATCGTATACTATCACACGATTACATATACTATATGTACTGATATGACCCGCCACGCCTACTTAGATCAAAAGGTGCAGGCTATCTGCTGGTACCTCGTATAGTGAAGGCTACATCAGGGGGCGGAGCCTTTTCTTACAAAGCCCCACAGTTATGGAACAGCCTTCCAAGTAGTATTCGGGAATCAGACACAGTCTCAGTGTTTAAGTCTCGGCTGAAAACATATCTGTTTAGTCAAGCCTTGAGTTAATGGTATTTATGAGGTAAAGGAGTAGATCTGGAGGATCCTCAGACAGTGTTTTGGTAAACTGGGATGTATGGATGCTGTCAGTCCCCACTCGCTTGCTCACTCGAGATTGTTGACGGTGTAGTGGCTGCTGCTTTATGTCCCGGGGCCCCTCATGCCTGTGTTACCTTCTGGCTCTCCCCTTTTAGTTATGCTGTCAGAGTTAGTTGCCGGAGTCCCTGGTTGTACTCAGTGCAATATGTATACTGTTCCTACTTATTCTGGTGACCTTGGGCATACCTAACAACTTGTGTTTTCTCTCTCTTCTCCCCCTCCCCAAATCTGTCCCTCTGAGTTACATGTCACTCCTGGGATCGAGATGCTGAACCTCTTCTGCTCCTTGGACCTGCTTGATCCATCCTGGTGCCCTGTGTCTGGTTGGAGTCTCATCGCATCGCTCCTGTGGAGGGCGGCCCCATGTGGACAGTCGGGGGTTGCACCTGGAGGACGCTCTGGACTCTTGCAGTGGTGCTTTTGTGGTTGGGGACTGCAGTTGACTAGCAATTTTAGGACTGCAGTTGACTTGCTGACTTTGGGACTGCAGTTGTCGTGAACGGTTTTGCGCTCGGGTTTCCGTTGGTGGAGGGTTTATAGCATCAACGAAGCTGACTTTATGTTAGGACTGTTAATGTTATAGTCATGCTGTCTGTTGCCCAAATGAGGATGGGTTCCCTTTTGAGTCTGGTTCCTCTTGAGGTTTTGTCCTCATGTCGTCTGAGGGAGTTTTTCCTTGCCACCGTCGCCATAGGCTTCATCATTGGGGATAGATTAGGGATAAAATTAGCTCATATTTTAAGTCGTTCAAATTCTGTAAAGCTGCTTTGTGACAATGTTTATTGTTAAAAGCGCTATACCAATAAAATTGACTTGACTTGAGATCGTGTTTAGACACTGACTTCCTGGTTTACGCACTTCCTGCTTCCTGAGTTGTTCGCGCCGAGTCCTTTTTCCCGCGAGTGCCGACGTTAATTACTAATCCTTTTTAAACTTTTTTTTCTACAAATAAATTTCCAGCTTCCTCTTCATTTTTATTGTACTGTCGCTTTCATTTTTGTACTTTTCACTTTCGCTTTCCTTTTTCCGTTTTTTTCCCGGTTTTTTCTCTTTTTTTTCTCTTTCTTTTTTCGGAAGAATGCCGAGACCGGAAGCTTTCTTTTTCTCTCCTCCTGTGTAAATTCCACAAGCGGAGGCCATCTGATCTGCTTTAATATCATCAGATCTTCATTTAAGGTACGTGAATCTTTTCATCATGGCACACCTTCAGCCTGTTCAGTGTGCTGAGTGCAGGATGTTTAGTCATTCTTCCTCCGTCACTAGCGATAGCTCTATTAGCTTTACTTGTGATAAGTGCAGATTAGTTAGCTCTCTGACGGAGAAGATTACAGTGCTAGAAGCGCGTGTCCAGGCTTTAGAGCAGGTTAGTGAGCGTGAGAACAGTGTAGTTTCTGTTAGGGAAAGTCTGGACGCCCTAGGTGGAGTTAGTAATCCCCCAACTCCGGCATTAGAGCCCTTACAGCGGGGCGAATGGGTGACGGCTCGGCAGCATAAGCGTAGAGCCAAAGCTACCGCTGAGGCTCGCCCACAGGAGCACCACTCCTCTCCGCGTCACGTGTTGAACAGGTTTGCTCTCCTTAGTGATGCACCCACTGAGAAACCTGAAAGAGCTCTGGTTATAGGGGACTCTATCATACGGCATGTGAAATTAGCTCAGCCTTTAGGGGCACCAGCAGCTTTAGTCAGGTGTATACCGGGAGTCAGGGCACCGGACATAGCAGGTAATCTTAGGGTCCTAGGCAAGCACAGGTTCTCTAAGATAGTTATCCATGCAGGAGCTAATGATATACGCCTTCGTCAGTCTGAGGTTACTAAGAGTAACTTTGTAGAGGTGTTTAAATTAGCGAAGGCGATGTCCGATGCTGTAGTATGCTCTGGCCCCATCCCAATGCGGCGTGGCGATGTAGCTTACAGCAGGTTATGGTCGCTGAACTGCTGGCTGTCCAGGTGGTGCTCTGAAAACAGTGTGGGCTTTATAGATAATTGGGCTAATTTTGAGGGCACTGCTGGCCTGTTAGGGCGGGACGGTATCCATCCCACTCGGGAAGGTGCTGCTCTCATTTCCTGCAGCATAGGTCATAGTCTCAGAACAGGCCTAGTTAATTTCTGACAATCCAGAGCCAAGGCCAGGGAGCAGACAAACAGGCTAAACCGACTGTCTGCTAGCTGCACAGAGTCGTCACTCAGGGCCCACTACATCGAGACTGTGTCTGTTCCCCGAGCTCAACAAAAAGGTAGAAATTTTCAGAGAGTTTGTTCCAGTAACCTAATCAATATAAAATTAGATCAGACTGACTGTACAGCTGCTGCCAGCACCTTTGATCTAAAGGTGGGGCTATTAAATATTAGATCTCTTACATCTAAAGCGCTAATGGTTAATGAACTCATTACTGATCAGGAGTTTAATGTACTGTGTTTAACAGAAACATGGATTAAGCCAAATGAATATATAGCATTAAATGAAGCAAGTCCTCCTGGATACAGTTATATACACCAGCCTCGTCTAACTGGCAGAGGAGGAGGCGTCGCGGTTATTTATAATGATTATCTAGGTGTAACACACAAACCTGGTTATAAATTTAATACATTTGAAGTTCTTCATACTCATATAATGTATGTAGCCTCAAAAAATAAGTCTACCCAGTTAATTCCATTGCTTATTATTTACAGGCCCCCGGGGCCATATTCTGAGTTTCTTTCTGAATTTGCAGATTTTATCTCAGATCTGGTTATTTCCTTAGACAAAGCTTTAGTTGTCGGAGATTTTAATATTCACTTCGATAACCCAGAAGACCCTTTAAAAACAGCGTTTGTGTCCATCTTAGATTCAGTCGGGATTAAGCAGAATGTCATAGGACCGACCCATAATGGTGGTCACACCCTTGATCTAATACTAACATTCAGATTAAACGTAGACAATATAGTCACACTTCCACAGTCTGAAGTTATGTCAGATCATTGTCTCATCTCATTCAAGATATGTCTGAGTAATAATATATGCACCTCACCACGTTACTGTATTAAACGTACTTTCACGTCAACTACTGCACAGAGCTTTATAAATGATCTCCCAGAGCTGTCAGCTTTGATTGGGTCACTGTCAGCCCCTGCAGAACTTGATCAGGCAACTGAATGCTTAGAGTCAACATTCCGCCATACTTTAGATAATGTAGCTCCTCTAAAAAGGAAAATGGTCAGAGACAAAAAATTAGCACCCTGGTATAATGATGACACTCGCACATTAAAACAGACCACTCGAAAATTGGAACGTAAATGACATCAAACAAAATTGGTAGTGTTCAAATTAGCGTGGAAGGAGAGCTTCCTGAAGTATAGAAAAGCTCTTAGTGCTGCGAGATCAACATATCTCTCCTCCCTAATAGAAGATAACAAAAATAATCCTAGATTCCTATTTAATACTGTAGCAAAATTAACCAGGAATAAGTCCACTATAGACACATGCACACCTGCAGTATGTAGTAGCAACGACTTCATGAATTTTTTTAATGACAAAATTGAGAATATCCGACAAAAAATTCAAACTACTAATTTAAGGTCAGACAATGTAAGTGACCCTGTAGTTAACAATATAACTGTATCAGATCATCAGTTAGAATGTTTTACTCCCCTAAAAGAAACTGAATTACTTTCATTAATCTCTACATCAAAAGCCTCAACTTGTGTACTAGATCCCTTACCTACACGTCTATTCAAACAGATAATGCCTGGAGTAATTGAACCGCTTCTAAAAATAATAAATTCTTCTCTTATGATTGGCTATGTACCCAAATCCTTTAAACTAGCAGTTATCAAACCCCTGATTAAAAAACCTGACCTTGATCCCTGTCAGCTGTCCAATTATCGGCCAATATCAAACCTCCCCTTTATCTCCAAGATCCTTGAAAAAGCTGTGGCACAGCAGTTATGCTCATATTTACATAGGAATAACATCCATGAAATGTATCAGTCAGGATTTAGACCTCATCATAGCACAGAGACAGCTCTGGTTAAAGTAGTAAACGACCTACTGTTGGCGTCTGATCAGGGCTGTGTCTCGCTACTTGTGTTGCTTGACCTTAGTGCAGCATTTGATACCATTGATCATTCCATTCTTCTGGATAGACTAGAAAATGTTGTGGGAGTTAAGGGAACGGCCCTCTCCTGGCTCAGCTCTTATTTAACTGATCGCTATCAGTATGTTGATATAAATGGTGATATTTCTAGACGTACCGAGGTAAAGTTTGGTGTTCCACAAGGTTCTGTCTTGGGTCCACTGCTTTTTTCTCTGTATATGTTACCTCTGGGCGATATTATTCGTAAACATTGTATTAGTTTCCACTGTTATGCTGATGACACACAGTTGTATGTTTCTGCAAAACCTGATGAGAGACACCAGCTTAATAGAATTGAGGAATGTGTTAAGGACATTAGACACTGGATGCTTATTAATTTCCTTCTGCTTAACTCTGACAAGACTGAAGTACTTGTACTCGGACCACATACAGCTAGAAGTAAGTTTTCTGATTCCACAGTGACTCTGGATGGCCTTTCTGTTTCTTCACGTGCAGCAGTAAAAGACCTCGGAGTGATTATTGACCCCAGTCTTTCATTCGAAACTCACATTGATAACATCACCCGGATAGCTTTCTTTCATCTCAGAAATATTGCAAAGATAAGAAATTTAATGTCATTGCATGATGCAGAAAAACTAGTCCATACTTTCGTTACCTCCAGGTTGGATTATTGTAATGCCTTACTGTCTGGATGTTCCAATAAGTGCATAAACAAGCTTCAGTTAGTTCAAAATGCAGCAGCAAGAGTCCTTACTAGAACTAGAAAATATGACCACATCACCCCTGTCTTATCCACACTGCATTGGCTCCCAATCAAATTTCATATTGATTATAAAATACTACTATTGACCTTTAAAGCACTAAATGGTCTCGCACCACAGTACCTGAGTGAACTTCTGCTCCTCTATGACCCGCCACGCCTACTTAGATAAAAAGGTGCAGGCTATCTGCTGGTACCTCGTATAGTGAAGGCTACATCAGGGGGCAGAGCCTTTTCTTACAAAGCCCCACTGTTATGGAACAGCCTTCCAAGTAGTGTTTGGGAATCAGACAGTCTCAGCATTTAAGTCTAGGCTGAAAACAGATCTGTTTAGTCAAGCCTTTTGTTAATGGTGTTTATGAGGTAAAGGTGTAGATCTGGAGGGTCCTCAGACAGAGTGTTTTGGTAAACTGGGATGTATGGATGCTGTCAGTCCCCACTCGCTTGCTCACTCGAGTTTGTTGACGGTGCAGTGGCTGGCTGCTTTATGTCCCGGGGCTCCCTCATGCCTGTGTTACCTTCTGGCTCTCTCCTTTTAGTTATGCTGTCATAGTTAGTTGCCGGAGTCCCTGCTTGTACTCGGTGCAATATGTATACTGTTCCTACTTATTCAGGTGACATTGGGCATACCTAACCACCTGTGTTTTCTTTCCCTCCCCCCCACCCCAAATCTGTCCCTCTGAGTTACATGGAGTCAACAGGAAATCTTTTGGTGGAGAGGGTGGAGACCTCGACTGGCTATCGTAGCCTGCAGGGAATCGGCCGTCAGACATTCTGTCGCATGTCCCAGACCCGGTGAAATGTAACTGAATTGTCTTGGCCAGCCCTAAGGGTCCCATCTGCATCTCATCATTGCTGAGGAGTGTGCTCCCATCACCCAATCAAGCATCCAGCCAGAGCAGGTTATGATATATTTTACCATATTAACATGCCATTGTGTGTTATGCCTGATGTAAAGACTCTCGTCTCTGCGAGCCTACCACACAGATTTAATACTTGTCATTTTTAGGGCATACCTAACAACGTGTTTTCTTTCTCTCTCCCCCCCCCCATCTGTCCCTCTGAGTTACATGTTGATCCTGGGATTGAGATGCTGGCCTCTTCTGCCCCTCGGACCTGCTTGATCCATCCTGGTGCCCTGTGTCTGGTCGGAGTTTTATCGCCCCACTCCTGTGAAGGACGGCCCCATGAGGACAGTTGAGGGTTATACCTGTTAAAACTGTTAATATTATAGTCAGGCTGTCTGTTGTTGCCCAAATGAGGATGGGTTCCCTTTTGAGTCTGGTTCCTCTCGAGGTTTCTTCCTCATGTTGTCTGAGGGAGTTTTTCCTTGCCACCGTCACCACAGGCTTCATCATTGGGGATAGATTAGGGATAAAATTAGCTCATGTTTTAAGTCGTTCAAATTCTGTAAAGCTGCTTTGCGACAATGTTTATTGTTAAAAGCGCTGTACAAATAAACTTGATTTGATTTTATCTACCATATACCACTAAACAAACTGCACATGTATGTAACTGTCCACAAAGTATTTGCACTGCTCATTACACTCTTATTTACACTGTGACTGTGTAAAGGATGGAGCCCTACTGTACCTCTGCCCTCCACTTCATTAAAGAAGCTTTTCTCTGTACGCTGCCTGTTTTGATGCTGCTCTTGGGTCCTCACTTCACCTCAGCTCACCATTTCTGACAATTACTTGCTCTTATTGGTAATGTTTTATTTCTTTTGGTATTTTAGTTTTTTATAGGTATAATGCTGTTTAGTTTTTGTATTGATCTTGTGTAGTGCGGAAATGTTACTGGATACCTTGATTTTTCTATCATCTCTCCCCTCCCCCAATTTCTTGCTGTTGGCTTGTGCACCCCCCCCCCCCCCCCCCCCCCCCCCCCCGCTGCGCGTGTCACCTTCAAAAACATTTCTGGTTGTTTCTATGAAAGATTGAGTTTATGTTCAATTGTTAATATGATTTAATTGTAAAGGTGTTTCACCTCATGGATTATTTGTGTTTTTGAATCCATCTTTCTTACAAATTTACCTGGACTCTGACAATTAATTTCTCATCATGTTGAGTTTCCTGCCAAACCTGCATTTGAATTGGAGCGGAATTTGCTGGAATCATGGGGCTGGTCCTGAAGGGAAGCAAATTTGTACAACTAGCATCAGTTTTGAGCTGTTACATTTTACTTTTTTAAACAGTTTTATCATTGAAACACACATCATTCGAACATACTGCATACAGTGTCTTGCAAAAGTATTCACCCCCCTTGGTGTTTGTCCTGTTTTGTTGCATTCCAAGCTGGAATTAAAATGGATTTTTGGAGGGTTAGCACCATTTGATTTACACAACATTCCGACCACTTTAAAGGTGAAAATTGTTGTTTTATTGCGACACAAACAATAATTAAGATGAAAAAACAGAAATCTGGAGTGTGCATAAGTTTTCACCCCTTTCGTATGAAACCCCTAAATAAGAGCTGCTCCAACCAATTCACTTCATAAGTCACATAATTATTTGATTAAGATCCACCTGTATGCAATCAAAGTGTCACATGATCTGCCACATGATGTCTGTATAAATCAAGGACCCTGACTCTGCAACACTACTAAGCAAGCAACATGAAAACCAAGGAGCCTCCAAACAGGTCAGAGACAAAGTTGTGGAGAAGTATAGATCAGGGTTGGGTCATAAAAAATATCCCAAACTTTGAATATCCCAGGGAGCTCCATTAAATCCATTATAGCAAAATGGAAAGAATATGGCACCACTACAAACCTGGCAAGAGAAGGCCCCGCCCACCAAAACTCACAGACCGGCCAAGGAGGGCATTAATCAGAGATGCAACAAAGACATCAAAGATAACCTTGAAGGAGCCACAGAGGTCCACAGCAGAGATGGGAGTATCTGTCCATAGGACCACTTTAAGCTGTACACTCCACAGAGTGGGATTTATGGAAGAGTGACCAGAAAAAAGCCATTGCTTAGAAAATCTTGTTTGGAGTTTGCTCAACAGCATGTGGCGGACTCCCCAAACACATGGAAGAAGATTCTGTGGTCAAATGAGACTAAAATTGATCTGTTTGGCCATCATGGGAAACGCCATGTGTGGTGCAAACCCAACACCCTGAGAACACCATTCCTACAGTGAAGCATGGTGGTGGCAGCATCATGCTGTGGAGATGTTTGTTTTCCATCTGCAGGGACAGGAAAGCTGATCAGGACTGAAGGAAAGATGGGTGGCACTAAATACAGGGCAATTCTGGAGGAAAACCTGTTTGAGTTGGCCAGCGGTTTGAGACTGGGATGAAGGTTCACGTTCCAGCAGGACAATGACCCTAAACATACTGCTAAAGCTACACTGGAGTGGTTTAAAGGGAAACATTTAAATGTCTTGGAATGGCCTAATCAAAGCACAGACCTCAATCCAATTGAGAATCTGTGGCATAACTTGAAGATTGCTGTACACCAACGCTAGCCTGGGAAATCCCATGCTGCTTTGCACAATCATTCCGATCTGAAAAGACAGCATGGAAACTATGGTCTAAAGGCTCGCCTGAGTTAGGGAGCCAATCAGAGAGTGGGGAGGGGTGGAAAAACGGTGATGCGTACTACTCGACAAACGGAAGCTTGTAGTTTATTTGGGACTGTTTACGGATCACATTTAACATGGTGGCGAGCGATACGAACCAAACTAACCAAACCAGCTTCTCTCATATTTGTCTTGCACAAACGGCAGTAATCGTTTGGTGCCATTGTTTTCCTATTTTTGTTTTGCCTTCTCTTTCTCTTTCCTTCTCTTCTTCGCCTCTTCGTCTTCTTCGTCACTCTAACTACGTCACCGGGTACAACTGCCATGATTGGCCATGGGCTACATATACGCCAAATGATAGACATTCGCAACGTCCAATAAACGGCCGTTGACAATCGTAAACCACACCTCCCCTACGAGAAATTCAATAGGCGGATTCCAGACCATATTTCACTTGTGATATGGTCTGGTGTTAACCAGACTACACCAACGCAGCCCATCTAACTTGAAGGAGTTGGAGCAGTTTTGCCTTGAGGAACGGGCAAAAATCCCAATGGCTAGATGTGCTAAGCTAATAGAGACATACCACAAGAGACTTGCAGCTGTAATTACAGCAAAGGGTGGCTGTACACAGTATTGACTTTGGGGGGTGAATACTTATGCACACTCCAGATTTCTGTTTTTTTCATCTTAATTATTGTTTGTGTCACAATAAAACAACAATTTGCTCTTTAAAGTGGTAGACATGTTGTGTAAATCAAATGGTGCTAACCCTACAAAAATCAATTTTAATTCCAGCTTGTAAAGCAACAAAACAGGACAAACACAAAGGGGGATGAATACTTTTGCAAGACACTGTATTACAAGTTTTAGTGTAAATTGCATGTCAAATTAAGACCCAGCTCTAATTCATTGTGCGTCCTGAGTGAGGTTGGTTGCATTTATCAGTTATCAGTTTTGTTGATTGAGGTTAAAATGGCGTATATAATGTTCATGTAGCTTCGAATTAATGTTTTAGTTGCTATACCATTTAACAACTGGATATCTTTTTCTGTTATTTGTCCAGTGGCCCTGAAGAGCAAATCACAACCACAAAACACCAAACACAACAAATAAGGACTCACAACAGCAAAACTGAAAACACAATGATATTCACTTCTACCAGAAATAGTAGGAACGTGCTCTCGACCCGGATCATCGCCGATTAGATGAACGCACTGTCCGTCTTTTTAACCAGAAGGAACTGTGCCACGCGTGCCATTCTGTCTCAGACCTTACAGACAGTCATACAACAACAAACCAGGATGCAGGAACAAGGAATATTGACAAAGAAGTGAAAGATGTTTTTCAATGTTTTCTTTGTCAATATTCCTTCTTCCTGCATCCTGTTTGCGGTATTGATCTCTACAATGATAACTTTGCAAAGTGCATTTGAATAAATGATGCCCAACAAGAAGTGAGATATTTTGGATTTTGTGTTTTGAAATGTTACATTTTAACGATGTCCTCAACCGTTCATCAGATTCATATCAGATTTGGTAGACATGATGTCAAGATATTGCTGTTGTGAAATGGTGAAGGGATTTTTGATGCCTTACACGACATTAAAATGGCAACACGATGAATTTATGCAAACAGGAAATGCCTCATAAATTCCCCATGCGTTGCTTGATATGACTCAAACTTTACAGGTTATTGGTTATAATGGTTATGGTGATATCTACGTTCCCAGAGTGACACTTTGGTATAGCGCCACCATCTGGCAACAGAAAGAGTTGCTTTTTCACCCATCTCAGCTACAGAAAAAAAAACTAATTTAATTGTCGTATTGTGTTTATCTGGTGATAAACTCATATCCAGAGTGGCTTTCTGTTAACAGGTAGGCTTATTTCTTCTGCCTACCTTGCACTGCGGAATAATAATTCTAATGAATGAACAGATGTTCAGACGTTTGTCTCTTCAGCCATCAAACTCGGCATAGTTTTTGAACTGTACACAACATGCTGCTCTCCAAGAGAGTCAAAAAACAAGAGAGAGAGGATGGTAACGTCCCCCTTTTATAAACTAGCCACACGTAATTACATGCCATATTTGGTGCAACAGCGCCCCCCCAGACAAATACAGTTACATGCATTCATACACTTATCCACTCTCAACACTTTCCTCTGTAGCACCACCATGTGTCAACAAAAAGAATGACTTTTCCACCCATCTTGGCTGGATTGCTCCAAGACAGTTCATTGGATTCATGACAGATTTGATTGTTATTGGTTATGATGATTATAATGATATCCACATGCACAGAGTGACTCTGGTACAGCGCCACAATCTGGCATCAGAAAGAGTGGCTTTCTCAGCTTAGTAAAAAAAAAAAAAAAAGAACTCTTAATTGTCGTGTTGTGTTACTCTGCGGGAGATGTGAAAGTCCATCATTTTTGCGAGAATTTTGAGTTTATTATAGTTAAATCAAACACCATAATTAGACATGATTTTGGTCATGCACTTTATTTCAGGTTTCTCTTGCTTTGCTGCATGGTTGCATGCTGAGCATCGACCAACACATTGTTAATGACTACATCATCAATTTCATCACTGCCCTCTGCATGATGTTTGGCAGTTCCTACTGCTTTAACAGTCATTATCCTGTGGCTCTCTGCTCAACACTGGAGTTCCGTCACAGGTAGCAATGCACTACAGTTTGCATTTTTCTTTAAAAAAAAAAAATCCTCAAAATATGCCTATTTTTCAATCTGTGTGTCAAGGTGTTTCTTCACCAGAAGTTCTGAGAAGGGCACCAAGGTGGAATGCAAGAAGAAGCAATTTGCAGTCAACCTGCGAGTTTGCACACTCATTTCAGACATTACAGCCCAGGAAGGGAAAGACTGAATAAGTTAAGTTGTGCTAGATAATTTGCATGAGGGGTTTTGTTTTTAGATTTGTGGTTTCAATCTGATTGAATGTTTTGTTTGGTTCATATTGGCACCATTTTTTTTTTATTTACAAGAGAAATAATTTCAGGTGAATTCAGTTCAGTCTGTTTTTAATCTACTTTCAGTTGGGACGAAAGTTTGTGCCAATTACAGAGGCCCCATTTTACTGAATCTGCATGTCTTTGGACTGTGGGGGAAACCGGCGCGCCCGGAGGAAACCCACACAGACACGGGGAGAACATGCAAACTCCGCACAGAAAGGCCCTCGCCGGCAGTGAGGCTTGAACTCAAAACCTTCTTGCTGTGAGGTGACAGTGATAACCACTGCATCACTGTGCCATGCTTGGGCTTCATAAATTGAAAAATAAATATGTTAAATATGTGATCCTCTGTCCCAGGAACCATAATGCTACTCAAGTTCTACTCCAGTATAAAATTTACCAATACTAGCAAAAATCTATCCTTTAATTTTACAGTGATATCCTTGAAAACTTTGAAAGGAAAATACATGTTAAAAGAACTATTTTAAACATGTAGTTATACAGTTTATAAACATGAGCACTGTATTACATTAAACAGTACTACTGGGTTTTTTTATGGTGGAATTCTGTTAACCACAGCTGCCAATAATTTACCATAAATTTAACAGTATTTTTTTTCCAGTGTAGTTTCATCATTTCACTGTTAGAGTGTGCAAACTTATAACTTATAACTGTATTTTATTTCCTGGTTACCACATCTGTGTCACATCTTCTCTAACAAAACCCTCACAGCATGTTGAGCTTCCTCTCTGATTACAACACCACAGAACAATGCGCAGATTAAAACCCGAGACAGTTTCCGTAGGTCGGGTTCCAAAATTACACACACACACACACACACACACACACACACACACACACACACACACACACACACAAAAGGGCACCCTGCTTCATTGTGGAACAACCCCTGCTTAAATCTGCCTTCCTGCCTCAGTCACATGACTATGGTGAGTCCAGTTTCAGACACAGTATGAAGTGTGTTAAACATGATGAATTACTGAAATCAGGGAATTTCCCAAACATAGTGGAATTCCAAGGGATCAGGGCAGGAATTAGACACAAAATAAAAGCTCATATCACCCACTGATACAGAGCCCCAGGCTGGGCAGAGGAAGCCCCTGATTGGCCAGAACTTTCATATTTTAATATAAAACTACAATATTAACCTCCTAGGGCTTAGCGGTCACATGCGTGGACAGCACTTTTTAGAAATTCGGAACAAGAATCCACATATGTGGACATACTTTTTCTCTAAAAGTACATCTTATCAAAAGATGATGCTTAGTTTTTATTCTAATCAGGTTCTAATAAGCCCAAATAGCAAAGAGAAATAAAAAATGCATGTAAAAAAAACAGCTTGGGCCTTAGGAGGTTAAGTAACAAAGTTAAAATCAGCGAACAGCCAAAGTAAACACTGAACTTCAAATATCTGACTGCTTTCAACACAGTGACAGAAGACATTTTACTGAAAATTGCACAAATAATTTTTACAAACATTCATTTTCACCTCACGTAAATACGAGACATTTCTCATTTGTCAATACATTTATTAATGCAAGATTCCTCTTCCTGGGAAGTTCATGCTTGTGTGAGCAGGATGATGCCACGCCTCATTCTACACACGCTACAACAGCATGGCTTTGTAGACACAGAGTGTGTGTGCCTGACTGGCCTGCTGCCAGTCCAGATCTGTCTCCTATTGAGAATGTACGGCGCATCATGAAGAGGAGAATCAGACAACCGAGACTACGGACTGTTGATCAGCTGAAGTCTTGTATCAAGAAAGAATGGACAAAAATTCCAATCGTAAAACTCCAACAGTTCATATCCTTAGATCCCATACGATTAAAAAGTATTATTAAAGGAAAGGTGATGGAACACAATGGTAATAAAGTTCTGTTCCAACTTTTTTTGAGTGTGTTACAGCCATCAAATTCTAACTTTGTTTATATTTATTACAAAATACAATTACATTGGTCAGTAAAACTATTGAAAATCTTTTCTTTGTTCTTTTATCAGTGAAATAAAGGGTCATGTGAATTAACCAATCACAGATTTTTGTTTTGATTGCATTTTGTAAAATATCCCATCTTTTCTGGAAATGAGGTTAGTAAATTCTTCTTCTTCTTTTGGCTGCTCCCGATTAGGGGTCGCCACAGCGGATCTTTGGTCTCCATTGCTTCCTGTCTTCCGCATCCTTCTCTACCACACCTGCCACTTTCATGTCCTCTCTCACCACATCCATGTATCTCCTCTTTGGCCTTCCTCGTTTTCGTTTGCCTGGCAGCTCCATCCTCAACATTCTCCTTCCCACATGCTCTGCATCTCTTCTCAGGATGTGCCCATACCATCTCAGTCTCATCTCTCTTAGCTTCATTCCCAAGCTCTCCACATGTGCTGTCCCTCTGATGTGCTCGTTCCTTATCCTGTCCAACCTCGTCACTCCCATCGTAAACCTTAATATCCTCGACTCCGCCACCTCCAACTTTGCCTCCTGTCTCTTCGTTAAGGGTACGGTCTCCAATCCATACATCACAGCTGCTCTCACTACTGTCTTATACATCTTACCTTTCACTTTTGCTGGGACTTTCCCATCACAAATGACTCCCGAAATCCTTCTCCAACTGCTCCACCCTGCCTGCACTCTCTTTCTCACCTCACTATCGCAGCCCCCATTTTCCTGCACAGTTGACCCCAGGGACTTGAATTCACCAACTTTCTTTACGTCTACTCCTTGCATCTTCACTACACTCTCATCCCCATTCTCATTGATGCACATGTATTCTGTCTTGCTACTGCTCACCTTCATTCCTCTTCGTTCCAATGCATCCCTCCATCTCTCCAAACCCACACTGAAAAAAGTGAAATGACCGAGACATTCATTTGAAGTACGTTTTTACTTTGGTCTAATTGAAAATCATGGTTTTTGGTTTAAACCTGCTTTTTTCAGTTTGCCTAAATGTAAATAACACTTCCCACAAACAAAATTTAAAATAACAACTTTACATGAAGTGTACTTTCACTTCAAACCAGAGGATCTCGTATCATGTGACATCACCAGGTGGTCAGTTGCTCCATGTCCAGCAGTCCGCCGTTACCTCGCTTCGAATGTTGTTGCACCAAAAAGTTCTTCTAAACAAGGTAAGAATTCTTAAATTGTTTATTTTAATTGTAATTTGTGTTTTCCATGCACATTTGTGGTTGGTGGCAGATGGCCAACTAGTTAACGTTTCTTCACAGACTTTTATTTTGGCACGTTAGCTAAACCAGGTTCAAGTGCAGAGTTAAATTAATATTGCTGCTAATGTTATTTTTCTGTCATATAAAACAATTTGGGGCGGCACAGTGGTGTAGTGGTTATTGCTGTCGCCTCACAGCAAGAAGGTCCGGGTTCGAGCCCCGTGGCCGGCGAGGGCCTTTCTGTGTGGAGTTTGCATGTTCTCCCCGTGTCCGCGTGGGTTTCCTCCGGGTGCTCCGGTTTCCCCCACAGTCCAAAGACATGCAGGTTAGGTTAACTGGTGACTCTAAATTGAGCGTAGGTGTGAATGTGAGTGTGAATGGTTGTCTGTGTCTATGTGTCAGCCCTGTGATGACCTGGCGACTTGTCCAGGGTGAACCCCGCCTTTCGCCCGTAGTCAGCTGGGATAGGATCCAGCTCGCCTGCGACCCTGTAGAACAGGATAAGGCGGCTACAGATAACGAGATGAGATGAGGTTTAAGTAAAACTTTTAGTTTGTACTGAATCAGAAGTTTAACTTGGAAAAAGTTAATAAATACACTTGTAACAAAATTAGAGTGTTTTAATAAGTTTCCTCCAAAGTAAAAATTATACTGAGATGTAACAGAAACCAGGTTTTTCTAAAGTGAAAAAATAAGTCGTAACAAAGTAAAAAAAAAAGGTGTATGGTCTTTAGCATAAATTATGTTTTTACTTTGTGTGAATGTAAATTTTTACTTTAAGTAAAAATGAATATTTTGGTTGATATTAAATAAATTTTTCATGTTTCAACCAAATAATTAATATAATTTGAGAAAAATCAATACATTTAGATGCAACAAATTAGAGTAATTTTTTTAAGTTGGTTTAAGTTCAACGAAACATTTTTTTTCAGTGCAACTCAACCTCCTTTCTACTTTCACCACATATCACAATATCATCTGCAAACATCATGTTCCATGGTCACTCTTGCCTCACTTTGTCCGTCAAGCTATCCATCACTATGGCATCAAAAAGGGCTCAAAGCAGATCCTTGATGGAGTCCCACCTTCACCATGAACCATTCAGTCGTTCCAACTGCACACCTCACTGCTGTTTCACTGTTCTCATACGTGTTTTGCACCACTCTAATATACTTCTCATGCATTCCACTCTTTCTCATACAATACCATAACTCAGGGGTCACCAAACTTTTTTCTCTGGGGGCCACATTGTCATTCCTGACTGTGATGGGGGGCCAGGGTCGGGTCAGCTATATAACATAGAATTGTATGACCCAGACAAATATGACCACCAGCAGGCCTCATTGTGTAGTAGAGATTACTCGCCTGGCACAGCCATCCCCGCTACTATATGCCCGCTACTATATCCCCGCTACTATATCCCCACTACTATATCCCCGCTACTATATCCCCACTACTATTTCCCCACTACTATATCCCCCAGTACTATATCCCCCAGTACTATATCCCCCAGTACTATATCCCCCACTACTATATCCTACTTATTCAGGTGACATTGGGCATACCTAACCACCTGTGTTTTCTTTCTCTCGCCCCCACCCCAAATCTGTCCCTCTGAGTTACATGGAGTCAACAGGAAATCTTTTGGTGGAGACGGTGGGGACCTCGACTGGCTATCGTAGCCTGCAGGGAATCGGCCGTCAGACATTCTGTCGCATGTCCCAGACCCGGTGAAATGTAACTGAATTGTCTTGGCCAGGCCTAAGGGTCCCATCTGCATCTCATCATTGCTGAGGAGTGTGCTCCCATCACCCAATCAAGCATCCAGCCAGAGCAGGTCATGATATATTTTTTACCATATTAACATGCCATTGTGTGTTATGCCTGATGTAAAGACTCTCGTCTCTGCGAGCCTACCACACAGATTTAATACTTGTCATTTTTAGGGCATACCTAACAACCTGTTTTCTTTCTCTCTCTCTCTTCCCCCCCCCCATCTGTCCCTCTGAGTTACATGTTGATCCTGGGATTGAGATGCTGGCCTCTTCTGCCCCTCGGACCTGCTTGATCCATCCTGGTGCCCTGTGTCTGGTCGGAGTTTTATCGCCCCACTCCTGTGAAGGACGGCCCCATGAGGACAGTTGAGGGTTATACCTGTTAAAACTGTTAATATTATAGTCAGGCTGTCTGTTGTTGCCCAAATGAGGATGGGTTCCCTTTTGAGTCTGGTTCCTCTCGAGGTTTCTTCCTCATGTCGTCTGAGGGAGTTTTTCCTTGCCACCGTCGCCACAGGCTTCATCATTGGGGATAGATTAGGGATAAAATTAGCTCATGTTTTAAGTCGTTCAAATTCTGTAAAGCTGCTTTGCGACAATGTTTATTGTTAAAAGCGCTGTACAAATAAACTTGATTTGATTTGATACTATATCCCCACTACTATATCCCCGCTACTATATCCCCGCTACTATATCCCCCACTACTATTTCCCCGCTACTATATCCCCGCTACTATATCCCCGCTACTATATCAACACTACTATATCCCCACTACTATATCCCCCACTACTATATCCCCACTACTATATCCCCCACTACTATGTCCCCCACTACTATATCCCCGCCACTATGTCCCCGCCACTATGTCCCCGCCACTATGTCCCCGCCACTATGTCCCCGCCACTATGTCCCCGCCACTATGTCCCCGCCACTATGTCCCCGCCACTATGTCCCCGCTACTATATCCCCGCTACTATATCCCCCCACTATATCCACACTACTATATCCACACTACTATATCCCCCACTACTATATCCCCGCTACTATATCCCCCACTACTATATCCCCACTACTATATCCACACTACTATATCCCCCACTACTATATCCCCACTACTATATCCCCCCCTACTATATCCCCCCTACTATATCCACACTACTATATCCACACTACTATATCCCCCCTACTATATCCACACTACTATATCCACACTACTATATCCCCCCTACTATATCCACACTACTATATCCACACTACTATATCCCCCACTACTATATCCCCCACTACTATATCCCCACTACTATATCCCCCACTACTACTGTATATCCACACTACTATATCCCCACTACTATATCCCCCACTACTATATCCCCCACTACTATATCCCCCACTACTATATCCCCGCCACTATGTCCCCGCCACTATGTCCCCGCTACTATGTCCCCGCTACTATGTCCCCGCTACTATATCCCCGCTACTATATCCCCCCTACTATATCCACACTACTATATCCCCCACTACTATATCCCCGCTACTATATCCCCCGCTACTATATCCCCCACTACTATATCCCCGCTACTATATCCCCACTACTATATCCCCCACTACTATGTCCCCCACTACTATGTCCCCGCTACTATGTCCCCGCTACTATGTCCCCGCTACTATATCCCCCACTACTATATCCCCCACTACTATGTCCCCGCTACTATGTCCCCGCTACTATGTCCCCGCTACTATGTCCACGCTACTATGTCCACGCTACTATATCCCCGCTACTATGTCCACGCTACTATGTCCCCGCTACTATGTCCCCGCTACTATATCCCCCACTACTGTATCCCCGCTACTGTATCCCCGCTACTATATCCCCGCTACTATATACCCCACTACTATATCTCCCACTACTATATCCCCGCTACTATATCCCCGCTACTATATCCCCGCTACTATATCCACACTACTATATCCACACTACTATATCCACACTACTATATCCACACTACTATATCCACACTACTATATCAACACTACTATATCCACACTACTATATCAACACTACTATATCCACACTACTATATCCACACTACTATATCCACACTACTATATCCACACTACTATATCCACACTACTATATCAACACTACTATATCCACACTACTATATCCACACTACTATATCCACACTACTATATCCACACTACTATATCCCCGCTACTATATCCACGCTACTATATCCACACTACTATATCAACACTACTATATCCACACTACTATATCAACACTACTATATCCACACTACTATATCAACACTACTATATCCACACTACTATATCAACACTACTATATCCACACTACTATATCCACACTACTATATCCACACTACTATATCCACACTACTATATCAACACTACTATATCCACACTACTATATGCACACTACTATATCCACACTACTATATCAACACTACTATATCCACACTACTATATCCACACTACTATATCCACACTACTATATCAACACTACTATATCCACACTACTATATCCACACTACTATATCCACACTACTATATCCACACTACTATATCAACACTACTATATCAACACTACTATATCCACACTACTATATCAACACTACTATATCCACACTACTATATCCACACTACTATATCAACACTACTATATCAACACTACTATATCCCCACTACTATATCAACACTACTATATCAACACTACTATATCCACACTACTATATCCACACTACTATATCCACACTACTATATCAACACTACTATATCCACACTACTATATCCACACTACTATATCCACACTACTATATCAACACTACTATATCAACACTACTATATCCACACTACTATATCAACACTACTATATCCACACTACTATATCCACACTACTATATCAACACTACTATATCAACACTACTATATCAACACTACTATATCCCCACTACTATATCAACACTACTATATCAACACTACTATATCCACACTACTATATCCACACTACTATATCCACACTACTATATCCACACTACTATATCCACACTACTATATCCACACTACTATATCAACACTACTATATCAACACTACTATATCCACACTACTATATCCACACTACTATATCCCCACTACTATATCAACACTACATTATCAACACTTGATTCCTGGCACATATTTGTTTATCTTTACTAGTGGTTTGCAAAAGTAGTAATCGAGTCTTCACACTTTGTTTTAATTTGAAATACCACAGATATTCCATTTATTTATTTTCTAATAAAAATAACATCAAAGCTGTCAAGGTAAGAAACATCTGCCTAGTTGAGGTGATTGACACTGGCAAAGGTTAGTGGAAAATTATAAATTGTAGGTAGGCCTGTTGATATTATTAATAATATTAATAATAATTGTGTGCAGCACTTAATAAAGGTCAAATAAATAGACCTATAAAATAAATACATTTAAAAAAACAGTGACATTATAATAATATGAGCAATAGATCAATGGACCACAGCAGTTGTGCTGTGTCCTGCACGTCATTGCTCTCATCCATGGCCAAAGCAAAAAACTCGAATTCGAATGGGGGTCATACACGTTGTCCCCCAAATCTTCGGTTCGCCTGGTCATAGTAGGTGCGGAGGGACTCACTGCGTTGAGCGCATCCTTCTTGTCGGGACACACCTCCTCGGCCACAGCAAGCATGCATACTTTAACAAAGTCCCCATCAGTAAACGGCTTTCCATGGGTAGCTAGTAGGTGAGCTACCTTATAGCTAGCTCGGACAGCAGCCTGGTTGATCTGGGTTTGGCGAAGGAATCCATTCTGTTGTGCAGCCAGTCCGCATTTCATCCTCCGAATCCTGTCTTCTCTTGTTTGCCCTCACAAACTAGCATACTCTTTGTGGCGGGTTTCGTAGTGACAATGCAGATTATATTCTTTGAAAACCAACACATTTTCTTTACATACAAGACAAACTGCACGGTCCTTACACTGAACGAAAAAATAATCGGTGGTCCACTGTTCTTTAAAAACTCTGCACACTCTGTCAGCTTTTCGCTGACCGCTAGCCATTTTGCTGTCCTGAACACTGACAGTTCTCTGCGCGTGCGCTGCCTGTCACTGCTTGATCGAGAGCATATGACGAAAATTTGGAAAATATGAATAGTTCATTTTATAACTAAATATCAATTTTAATTGATAAAATCAACAAAATACAAGATGCAGACATGTTATTATTTGCCAAAAAGCAATTAAAAAAAATAGGCCATGACCACTTTTGGGGATTGCCTCATAGGGCCGGTTCAAGTGGTGGGGGGCAGAGGGGCTGGGGGGCCGGTCAAAGGGGGGTTGCGGGCCAGAGTTGGCCCACAGGCCGTAGTTTGATGACCCCTGCCATAACTCATCTCTTGGTACTCTATCGCAGGGGATCCCCAAACTATGGCCCGCGGGCCACATCCGGTCTGCCTCAACAATTGGAGTGGCCCACTTAACGATCCCAAACAATTCCTCTAAACATGGCCTATTTTTTAAAATTGCATTTTCCTATTATAAAATATCCGCACTTAATGAGTAAGGTTGGCATTCCAATTAAAATTTACCTTATTTACGAACTATTTACAGTAGTAGCTAATTTTCACCCCCCCACACACACAATCGTATATTCCGACGTGACTCTGCTCGTGATCAAGCGTTAAGTGCGCGCGGGTGAGGCGAGCTAACGAAAGAAAGGCAGAAAACAAAATGTCAAAACGGAAAATAGATTCAGAATGTAGAGTTTTTAAACAGCAGTGGACGGATGAGTATTTTTTTGTCCAGTGCAAGGAAAAGGCAGTTTGCCTAATCTGCAAGGAGACAGTGGCAGTGTTCAAAGAATTTAACATTCACCGGCACTATGAAACTCGCCACAGAGGCCAATATGCTAGCTTGCGGGGCCAAGTGAGGAGAGACAAGGTGGCTAGGCTAAAAAGTGGATTAGCTGCCCAGCAGAGTACAATGCTACGCCAAACACAGATGAACCTGTCATCTGTTCGGGCCAGCTTCAAGGTAGCTAAACTGATAGCAAGCTGTGGAAAGTCGTTCAGTGATGAGGAGTTTATCAAGAAGTGTTTGAATGCCGTCACGGAGGAGGTGTGTCCGGACAAGAAAGATGCCCTGAACGCAGTGAGTCTGTCCACATCTACAGTCACCAGGCGAATTGAAGAAATGGGACGTAATGCACATGTCCAGCTGAAAGAGAAAGCTAAAGATTGAGTGTTTTGCATTGGCAATGGATGAGAGCAATGACGTGCAGGACACAGCACAACTGCTGATTTTTATTCGGGGAGTTAGTTCAAATTTTGAAGTGTCCGAGGAGCTGGCAGCTCTACAAAGTCTCACAGATACTACGACAGGAGAGGATATTTTTTGTAAAGTACGTCAAACGATGGAAGAGTTGGATTTAGACTGGTCTATGCTGGCTAGCATCACAACGGACGGTGCTCTGAGTATGATTGGTGCGTCGAGGGGGCTAGTGGGGCGCATAAAAAGCGAAATGCAGGGACGAGGTCTCCCCCCCCCACACTACAAGCCCACTGCCTGATTCACCAGCAAGCACTGTGCTGCAAAGTTCTGAAGTGGGAATCTGTCATGAAGGTGGTTGTGTCCTGCATAAACTTCATCAGAGCAAACGGACTTAAACACAGGCAGTTCCAAGCTTTTCTCTCCGAGCTGGAGTCTGCCCATGGAGACGTGCTTTACCACACTGAAGTCCGATGGTTAAGCCAGGGCAGAGTTTTGAAGCGTTTTTACGACTCGTTACCCGAAATCAACGCCTTTCTCCTGACAAAGGGAAAAACTGTCCCAGAGCTGATCGACGCAGGATGGAAATGGGACCTCACGTTTTTAACAGATGTGACAGAAAATTTAAACGACTTCAATTTACAGCTGCAGGGCAAGGGAAAATTAATCAGTGACATGTATTCCCACGTCAAAGCATTTGAGGTTAAACTGGCGCTGCTTGTTGGACAAGTGCAAAAACAAGACTTCACCAATCTCCCTGCTACTCGAAGCCTCTCAGCTGAGAAGCCAGCGGTCCCGTTCCCAACCGAGAAGTGCAAGGACGCACTGAAAACGCTGAGGGCGGAGTTCAGTGTGCGGTTCCGTGAGCTTCATGACCACGTTAAAGAAATTCGCATATTCCAGAACCCATTTGCTGCCGACATTAATGACACCCTGCCTTCTCTTCAATTTGAACTGGCTGAGTTGCAGACCTGTGATGTGCCGAAAGACGCATTCAACCCCAGCTGTCTCATAGAGTACTATGCTCCCCTCCCAAACGAGACCTACCCCAACATAAGAAAGCATGCAATGAAGATGTCCACAGTTTTTGGGAGCACATATATCTGTGAGCAAACTTTTTCTCGCATGAAGCTGATAAAAAATTCGATGAGATCAAGACTCTCAGATCAACACCTGCATCAGTCTCTGAGGCTGGCTGTAACTGAGATAGAACCTGCCATCGATCTCCTCACCAGTCAGAAGCAAGCCCACAGCTCACACTGATATGGTAAGCCTGCTGATTTCAATAACTATGAATATGAAAAAATGTCAGTATAGTAATGCTCTTTTTATAGGAAACATGTTTATTGACCAGTGATGTCACAGAGAAAATGAGACTGCAGCATGTCATCTGCTGATGGGCTGCTTGTGTTTTTTATCTGCCATTCCTGAAGGGCCTGCATGCTTCCAGCACCACCCTGAAGTGGGGAGGAGAGATTGTGGTTGACCGCTCCCACCCTGGAGCCAGGATCCTCATCGTCACAGCACAAAAACCTCATCTAAGGGTCATGTAAATACAAAATCAGATCACCTTATATACCTGTTTATTACAATTATTCTGTATTAATGTTATTTCACTGTAGCTTTAGTAAACACATATTCCTGTGTAGACAAATGACTTCACTATTGTTATCTCACCTTTACTTTACTCTGTACATACAAAGTCAGCTCACCTAGATAAGACTACTTCACCTGATTTTTACTATTATTCTGTATTAATATTATTTCACTACCCGTAAAGACAAAATACCTACCAATTGTTAACTCACCTGTACCTGTTACAACATCACATCACCTCATTGTTACCTGGCATCAGCTTGTGTTTTTATTTTCTATAAATAAAAGGAGTATCTGTGGTACTTCAAATAAACACAGGAAGACTTTTTATTACTTTTTTCGCAAACCAGCAGGTGGTGCCAAGGCCAAGCGAAGTGCAGCTGCAGCAAATGATCATTATAATCTCCACAATAATACTGGTTGTCACTTTGGTCCATATCATTTCCTGTTATAGACTGACCCCGGCCCCCCATCACAGAAAGGAAAGTTGATGTGGCCCCCACCGAAAAAAGTTTGGGGACCCCTGCTCTATCGTATGCCTTCTCCAGGTCTACAAACACACAATGTAGCTTTCTCTGGCCTTCCCTGTACTTCTCCATTAACATTCTTAAAGCAAAAATCACATCCGACGTGCTCTTCCTTGGCATAAACCCGTACTGCTGTTCACAGATTGCTACCTCTCTTCTCAATCTCGCCTCCAATACCCTTTCCCATAACTTCATGGTGCGGCTCATCAGTTTTATTCCTCTGTAATTACTGCAGCTCTGTACATCTCCCTTATTCTTGTATATTGGGACTAGCGCACTCTTTCTCCATTCATTTGGCATTTTTTCATTCTCTAGGATCTCATTAAACAATCTCGTTAGGAACTCCACAGCCATCTCACCCAAACATCTCCAAGCCTCAGTTGGGATAGCATCTGGTCCGACTGCTTTCCCAGTCTTCATTCTTTTCATGGCTGCCCTCACCTCATCCTTACTAACCAACTCTGCTTCCTGATTTGCTGTCTCCAATGAATCTGACCTTTTCTCTCTTGGATTCTCCTCATTTAATAAATCCTCAAAGTACTCTTTCCACCTTCTTAATACATTCTCTTTGTTTGTCAGCACATTTCCATTTCCATCACTCTTACCTGCTGTACATCCCTCACTTCCCTGTTTCTCTGCCTAGCTAGTCTGTACAGGTCTTTCTCTCCTTCTTTGGTCTCCAGTCTTTTGTGCAACTCCTGGTATGCATCTGCTTTCGCCTTCGCTACCACTCTTTTTGCCTTCTTTCTTGTCTCTCTGTATAACCGCCTGCTTTCCTCATCTCTCTGATCGTCCCAATTCTTCTTTGCTAGCCTCTTCTCTTTTATAATTTTCTGCACTTCTTTGTCCCACCACCATGTCTCCTTGTCTTCCTTCCTCCTTCCCGATGACCACCCTAGCACCTTCCTTGCTGCCTCTGTTACTAGTACAGCAGTAGTATTCCAATCTTCTGTCAGACTTCCATGACCACTCAATGCTCGTCTCATTTCTTCCCTAAACTCCTTCTGATGTTCAACCTCTTTTAGTTTCCACCACTTAATCTTCGGCTCCACTATTTCACACTTCCTCTTTTTCACTTTCAGGCTCATCCTGCACACGACCACTTGATGTTGTCTAGCTACACTCTCCCCTGCCATCACTTTACAGTCTCCAATCTCCTTCAGGTTACCCCTTCTGCAGAGTATGTAGTCCACCTGTGTAGATCTTCCTCCACGCTTAAACGTCACCCTGTGCTGCTCTTTCTTCTTGAAGTATGTATTGACTATTGCCAAATTCATCCTCTTTGAAAAATCAACCACCATTTGCCCTTCCACATTTCTCTCTCTTACACCATATCTGCCCATCACGTCCTCATCTCCTCTGTTTCCCTCGCCAACATGTCTGTTGAAATCTGCTCCTATCAGCACGTGCTCCTCCCTCGGTATACTTTCTACCACTTCATCCATCTTTTCCCAGAAAGACTCTTTCTCTTCATTCTCACATCCAACCTGTGGGGCGTACGCACACACAACATTGATTACCACTCCTTGAATCTCCAACGTCATGCCTATCACTCTATCTGACACCCTCTTCACATCAATCACACTGTTGACCAACTCTCCCCTCAAAACAATACCAACACCATTTTTCTTTCCATCCACTCCATAATAAAACAACTTGCATCCATCTCCAGTGTTCTTGGCCGTGTTTCCTTTCCACCTCGTCTCCTGCACACACAAAATGTCCAACTTCCTTCTTTCCATCATACCTGCTAACTCTCTCACTCTGCCAGTCAGTGTTCCCACATTCAGTGTTCCTACCCTCCTTCCCGTCCATCTTTCACGCTCTCTCCTAACACGCCTCCCCCTTCTCTTTCTCCGTTTTGGCGCAACAGTAGCACACTTTCCACCGGCACCCTGTTGACCAACAGTACTGGAGGCGGTCGTTGTTAACCCGGGCCCGACCGATCCAGTATGGTATTTCTCTTTTCATTCTGCATGTTAGATTTGGCACAGTTTTACGCCGGATGCCCTTCCTGATGCAACCCTCTCCAATTTATCCGGGCTTGGGATCGGCACCAAGAGTACGCTTATGCACCCCCAGTGGCTGGATTAAATGAGGTTAGTAAATAATTGTCAGAAATCTGTCATTGTGAGTGTTTGTAAATTAAACTAACCAACAATAAAATCTCAACAGTTTTGTACTCAAATAATAAACTCATCAACGTTTGGAAACTGTTTAAGGGTTTTATTTAACATGCTATCAGTTTCATCCGCTCACAGATTGTGTTCTCATTTTTGGACCAGATTTACACACGGACTAATGCGCCATCTGCCGGCAGGAAACGGAAGTGCACAAAACTTTTGAAATGGCTCCTTTATTTCAGCAAACGTTCAGAAAACAGAAGAAATATGATTTGTCTTTTAAGTGTTTGATCCTAAACTCTGAAGTGTATTTACCATAAAGGATTTCCTCACACATTTCTCTGTAACTATTATAATACATTATAAGTAATACATTATAGTTCAATACATAATTAGTATTTATATCTTTATATATATTTTTTACGGGCGGCACGGTGGTGTAGTGGTTAGCGCTGTCGCCTCACAGCAAGAAGGTCCGGGTTCGAGCCCCGTGGCCGGCGAGGGTCTTTCTGTGCGGAGTTTGCATGTTCTCCCCGTGTCCGCGTGGGTTTCCTCCGGGTGCTCCGGTTTCCCCCACAGTCCAAAGACATGCAGGTTAGGTTAACTGGTGACTCTAAATTGAGCGTAGGTGTGAATGTGAGTGTGAATGGTTGTCTGTGTCTATGTGTCAGCCCTGTGATGACCTGGCGACTTGTCCAGGGTGAACCCCGCCTTTCGCCCGTAGTCAGCTGGGATAGGATCCAGCTCGCCTGCAACCCTGTAGAACAGGATAAAGCGGCTACAGATAATGAGATGAGATTTTTTTTTTTACTTCTCTTTTCAGTTTTTATTTATATTTCTGTATTCACATTTTTCTCCAAAGCAATGTAAAAGTGAGTCAAAATGCAATCCTGCTGAGACGTTTATGTAATCATAAACTTTTTTATTTAATGCATTTCATACAGAAAAGGCAACAAAAAGTGCTTTACAAAAAAGGCACTTTTTTACCTCAACAAAGACCCCAGAAAAATACTCCACCTCATTTTGTTTAGCTTAATTTTGGCCCCTACGCTGTAAAAAATATTTTCTGAAAATATTTAAGGTAAAGAGAAACTGACAGCACAGTTACTGGTAAATTTAAATATTGTAACTACACACTATGCAGTAATAATGAAACTGGGCAATCTGCTGTAAACCTTACAGTTTGTTTTAATTTACAGTAAAATTTTCAGTTTCTTGTATCAACATTTTCTTTAATGTTACTGTGACACTCATGGCTCCTGGGAAATGAGGACCTGGGAGACAGACTTGTGACAACACAAGGTACATTTTATTTCGCTTCACTGACACTTTTCAGTGACTTTATTTTAATTTAAGTGCACACACACACACACACACACACACACACACACACACACACACACACACACACACACAGCGCTAGTGCTCAGGTTTCTCTCTTTCTCTGGATATTGGCTTCTCTGCAAGTACACAAAATCACACACATTAAATAAATTGCCGGTAACCCAACACAGGTGAGACTCATTACGTGTTACCTGCTGGTTCTACCTGCCTTCTCTCCTTCCCCAGCTGGCGCTCGATCACGCCCCCGCTGCCACATAACCCCCACCACCCAACTCGGGCTAGGGAGCTGTCCGGCCTGCAGCTGACTCCCACCCTGGTGGGAGAGGTAATCCACCACCACCATCTGCACTCCTGGCCTGTGGAGCACCTCAAACTTAAACAGCTGAAGTGACATGAGTGACCCTCATGTTGGCATCTTTCATTCGGTGGAGCCACTGGAGCAGGGTGCGATTAGAACAAAGAATGAATAGGCAGGACCAAAGAATAAGGACCACCCACTTGATGACCAGGCACTTCTTCTCTGTCATGCTATAACTGCTCTCCCGCACCGAGAACTTGCAGCTGATGTACAGCACGGGCGTTCCTCTTTCTCCACCACCTGGGACAAAATGGCCCCCAGCCCTCTGTCCAATGCATCAATCTGCAAGACAAAAGGTAAAGAAAAATCAGATTAATGCAACAGCAGAACCCCATACAAAACTACTTTATCCTGAGTGAAAGCCTGTTCATACGGCTCTGTCCATTGGACCGGATCTGGTGCCCCCTTTTTCATGAGGTCAGTCAGCAGGCTGGTGTCATCCGAAAAAATTAGATACAAACCTCCTGTGATAGCCAGCCAGCCCCAGGAACTGCCTCACCCACTTTCTGGTCTTGGCTCTTGGGCATGCCCAATCGCTGCAGTCTTATCAATTTGGGGACACACCTGCCCATGACCCAAGTGGAAGCCCAGATACTGCATTTCCACCTGCCCAATTGCACATTTCCTTGGGTTTGCTGTGAGTCCCACTCATTTCAACAATCTTAGGACCACCCTCAGATGTAGCAAATGCTGTTGCCAATCATGACTGTCAATGATGATGTCATCTAAATAGGCAGCAGGATATGCACAATATGGGTGAAGGATTCTGTACATGATGTTGCTAGGGCTCCAAACAACCCAAATGGAAGAGTGACAAACTGGTGTAACCTAAATCAAGTGGAAAAGGCCATTTTCTCTCAGGACACTGGAGTAAAGGGAATCTGCCAATATCCCTTAGTCAAATCCGGTGTCAAATAAAAGCGAGCTGTACCTAACTAGTCATCAGAGCAGTTCATCAAGGTGGGGCATTGGATATGTCTTAAATGCATTGACACTGCATTGACCACTGGGCTGTTCCAATCTCTGTGGGCCTCCTCAATTATCCCCATGTCAACCATAGCCCCGAGTTAAATTCCGAACCACATTTTTTTTGTGTGTGCGTTAAGGTAAGCGGCATGGGCAGCTGCATAAAACCACACCTGGAGGTGTCTCGATGTGATGCTCTATGAGATTAGTGCAACCAAGTAGAAGCAAGAACACCTCAGAAAATTCCTCCAGTAACCTGTGCTCTCTGAGATGGCGAGAGGTGGTCTCCACAGGGGACCAGGGTGAATTGGGCCACACTTTTTGGACTTACTTCCAGTTCCAGCTCCTCCCTGCTGTCTGCTGTCATCAAAGTCATAGGAACCTCCTCTCTCCATGGTTTTAGGAGACTGAGGTGGTATACTTGAAGCGTTCCACCTCTGTTTGCCTTGTCAGCTGTCCATCATTAGCGATGATGACTGCTTCATTAGGATGTGCAGAAATGCAGATGGCCCATGAGATCCGTACCAGAGTGACAGAGTTACCTGCAGCAGCAGCAGCACAAATGGCCTGGCCAAGCCACCATGGAATGTCTGACCTCATGAGGTCTCGCATACTATTCTCCTCTACTAACGAAGCACCTTGCACAATGAGGCAAGAAACACGATGTTGTGCCCCCATCGTGTTGTCTTTCTGGACCTCCAGACCTGATGTCAAGTGGTGCACAAAAGTCAAGTCAAGTCAAGTTTGTTTGTAAAACACTTTTAACAATAGACATTGTCCCAAAGCGGCTTTACAGAATCTGAATGACCCGAGACATGAGCCAAAAGTGCAACAGACTTGATGGGTATGGAAGTTGCCCCACAGTGACAACTGATTTGCCGAGTGATGCCATCCATTGGCCATTTGAGTGGCTCTTCCGCATGCCATCTGGTGGTGTGCCATTGACCCTGTTGGGTTCATCTGCCACAGTGCACTGAAAAGCGCCCTGCTGCCAGCACCTTATTGGTGATGTACTATTTAACCCATAGCTGGAACCCAGGGAGGTGCTACCACTCCAGGTCAGAGCAGACCTGGGAGCAATGGTGATTAAGAGGTAACCCCACTTTCCATTTGTCTACCCTCATAGTCAACATCTCCATTTCGCTGTGTGACCTCAAAGAATCTTTGCCACTTTGCAAGTAATTTAGAGCTTGATGTGGGTAGTAAAATGAGTATTTTGTCTCCTGGTGCAAACTTCTTTAGCCAAGCCCTTCTAGTGTACAGCCAAGATTGTCATTCTTGTGCCTGTAGCAAATTCTTGTGGGTTAAGTGACTCAGTGTGTAGAGTTTTGCTCCCAATTTTCCCTAATGACATTTAAGACACCATGAGGCTTGCGACCATACAATAATTAAAATTGGGAGAACCCTGTGGAGGCTTGCTGGACCTCTCATACTGCAAATAATTCCCAATTATTTGTATAGTTTGCAAAGGGTGCATGACATAAAAGCCATGCCTTGGTTAGTCAGGATCTCTTTTGGATCCAAAAGCCACAGGGTCAGATGGGGTGCCTGCATGGTTACTGAAAAGGTTTGATGAAGAACTTGTGCCTGTTATTCATATCATCTGTGCTAGCATCCAGCAGTGTTTAATATCCAACTTTTTATAAGCATGCCTTGGTAAGTCCGGTGCCAAAAGTAAGCAATCCTGGTGACATTAATAATGATTATTAGACAAATTTCTGTGTTGCCACAAATTGCAAAAGTGTCAGAAAGGTTCCAGCTCAACTTGAATAAAGATGACTTTAAAATTACTAAAAATCAACATGCCTTTACTCAAGATAGATCAACTGTTATGGCTCTCGCCTGTGTCACACAGGACTGGTATAATGCTATGAATTTTGGTAGTAAGACAGAAGGTGTGCATACTGCATTTGTGGATCTTTGTAAAGCACTTGATTTCATTGATCATGCCATCTTGTTGACCAAGCTTGCCACCATAGAAGTTAGTAGAAGTTTTTGGAAATTGACTCAGAAATGGACTCAGAAATGGACTCATTTTGTCAGGAAGAACACTGCAGGTGAAGCTACCTGGAGCAATGTCTAAATTAGCTCAAATAATTGCTGGTGTTCCACAAGGTGGAGTTAGATCTCCTACACTCTTCAATGTTTATGTTAATGACATTGAGGAAGCCATTCCGAGTGACCTGGTTACAACATGCAAATATGTGTCAGGGACACATGTCCGCCCGGGGGCATTTTGAGTTATTGACAGATTCAGAAAGTACAGTTTCTAAGCTTTCCAATGATGCCTTCCATGTGGAGATCTGACAATATTTGAAGAATGTGTGGCCTTTTGAAAGTGTATACTTCTTAAAACAGAAAAGGGAGAAAATCGCCCTCAAAGTTTTCCATCTCAGCTACTCTGGGTGCAGGGCGGGCACATAATGGTGCTCATCAGACCCGGCGCCAGACACGGACTGACGGACGGGCCTTGAATTGCTTGGGGGGGGCACACATTTTATACGCCAAGCCAGGGCAACACAACTGTTTCTAGCAACCCAGGAGAGCAGCACAGACGTGACGAGTTAAATATTCTAAGAAACCTATAAAGCAACCAAAACAACTTTCCAAAATGTATCAAACATTGCTCAGCATATTAAAAGTTTTTTTTTTTTTTTTTTGCTCCGCTGGCCTCACAACGCACAAAGCTGATTTCGGGTATCTACCGGAAGATGTCGTGATATGATCCCGTCCAGCAATAAAATGTGATTGGCTGAGACAGCTGCTGATTTACCCAGATACCATTTGAAGAAAAAATGCGATTGGTCGGTTGGTTCATTCCATGACATTAACCCATTGGTTCCCAAGAAATATTGGTCCACGTTTATAGCAATGATCCAGAAATTATTACTAGTGTTTCTGTACTCACGGATAATAATGAATGAACCGATCAGCCGATTTCGAATAGTTTCAATACATTTTAAATTGAGCACATTTTTTTTTATTATTGTTATACTGAAAAACTTTGACTTGTAGTTTACGGTTTTTTTTTTTTGAGGGGGGAAAAAAAAACAAAGAAGAAGAAGCTGTGACGGGCTCCTATCAGGCCAAGTGCGGTCACTCGCCGGCCACTTTCAGGCATCTTTTTCGGATTAGTGAGACCAGACCCTCTGAACATGAATGGGGAGATATCAATACTGGACTCTGTGAAAACTAACGGTCGCGAAGAGCATATGATTGAAATCGCCATGAAAAGCTGATTATACTTGAGTGTTAGGTTGGTTCTCATGACTCAGAAAAAGCTTTAAAATCCACTTTTCTCGTGGATTATTTTGACACTGCGCAGGCGCAGTACTTCTATAACGGCAGGAGAGGGACAGCGGAGCACGAAGCTGCAAGATGATTGGAAAGCTGTTGGTTCAGATCGACATATGATTGGTTGTTGGCAGCGGAACAGGCGGGATATTTGCAGACCCGTACTGCTGTCAGAGACGGTTGATTAGAATGTTTGCTGCCGTTACGAACTGTCCCCATTCATTTCTATGGATGATTTCTTCAGTGACCTGTCTCCTATGAAAAAAAGTCTCTGCTCTGGGTTCCAGCAGGGCGGGCCCACATGAGTCTCAGGGCGGGCACGGCCCCCTAAGGCCCGCCCATGGCAACGGGCCTGGTGCTCATCTGCATGACATTAAGGAAAGCCCTACCCCCTACGAGCTAGCACGATGCTACTTTCATGTAAACAAAGATCACCACGTCAATTTTCCTTCCATGCAAAGTATGCCCAACACAATTATGAAGTATAAAAATAAGTCCTAAAGTATACTTTAACGTTTTGTGGTTGAAAAATTACTCACACCGTAAGAAAGAAAGATAGCACGATGATGACACAACTAACACAACACTAGTTTCATGTAAAGCCTCGGTCACAACCGGCCGTACAGTACGCGCTCCTACGGCCGGTCTACACGCAAAAACGCAAGAAACACACGGAGGGTGTGCATGAAACGCACGAGAGCGCGCGTGTGATGTGCTGATTTTCGAGCCGCAGACCGGTGTTCTTGGATTTGTCCTACCAAGCCTACTGCGCATGCACAGAACACATGACGTCATATCTTGGAATTTGGACCGAGTTTTGTCCTACCGATCAGCTGGGCTGATAGAAAATTGGTGAGTATTTCATGCATTTGTAATGCGTAATGTAGGCATATTTGCAATTCAGAAACGTATAAAATACAGTATTTATAAACAAACAAAACGATGCCCTGTCATAACTTTGACTGCACAGTGCCCACTGCGTGACAGAATTAGCAAGTTCTCATATGGCCCTTTTCCACTACCCTTTTTCAGCTCGCTTCAGCTCACTTCAGCCCGACACGGCTCGCGTTTCGACTACCAAAAAACAGCACGACTCAGCTCGCTTCAGCCCTGCTTAGCCCCTAAAACTCGCACCGTTTTGGAGTGGGGCTGAAGCGAGCCAAACCGTGCCGAGTGAGGCTGGGGGCATGAGCAGACACTCCCCTGTGCACTGATTGGTGAGGAGGAGTGTCCTCACATGCCCACACACGCCCCGCGAGCACGCTGGGATCTGTAAACACCGTAAACCCGGAAGAAGAATAATTACGAATTACGAGAATTTCTGAAGCCTTATGCGCCTCGCCTCATCTATATGCTCTTGCCAGCATCTGTTGGCGTTGTCGGTGACAACAAGCCACAGCACCAAGACCAGCAACACTAACGACTCCATGTCCTCCATGTTTATTGTTTACTATTCGGGTCGTGAGACTACCGCTTAAAAGCTCACTGATGTCACTGTTTGCGCTGCTTAACGACATCACCTGACGTCCACCCACTTTCGCTAACTCCACCCAATGTGTCCACCCACTTCCAGCCAGCACGGTTCAGCGCGGTTGTAGTCGAAATGCAACTCCAACAGCCCCGCTCAGCTCGACTCAGCACGGCACGGCTCAGCCCGACTCAGCCGCGTTTGTAGTGGAAAAGCGGCAATACAGACCGTTTTATTATTCAAAACAAGTCATTACAAATTATTTGACTCAGCCAAAGACTCGACCAATACGCACAAAACATAAAAATCGTCAAATGCGTGAAATACTCACCGATTTTCTATCAGCCCAGCTGATCGGTAGGACAAAACTCGGTCCAAATTCCAAGATATGACGTCATGTGTTCTGCACATGTGCAGTAGGCTTGGTAGGACAAATCCAAGAGGTAGGATAACTTTACAGAACACCGGCCGCAGAGGTTCTTTGTCATGTCAAACAAACTCTACGGGCGCTTACGGTTTTTTCAGGTTGCAAGACAAACTTACGGCCAACGCGCGTCTTTCTCCGTGAACAAAAAAAAAAAACTGCAGCGATTTGGGAAACGCCAAAAATCACACGGCCAAAAAATCATACGTCCGGTTGTGACCTAGGCTTAACCAAACCACAACACTCTCCGTTACATGCAAAAATAACCACACAGCCTTAGATTAATAAACTCACCCCATCAGAAAGAGAAACGGCGCCTTGCACACACCAATGCCTCCGATGGAATGTAATCCTAGAACGGTCCGTGTATCATCCGATCATTCAAGTATTCCATTCAATCTGGAAAACGAGGTTGCGGGTTTTTTTGCTAGAAATGGTGATCTCCGATGTAAATACCGTGTGTCTGTTTGCTTCGTGGTGTTTCAGCTCCTCTGCGCTCTGTTTAGCTTCCTCATTCCATAGTGAAATTACTTCTTCTTCTTCTTCTTTTGATTAATGGCAGATCACAATGTACTTGTATACCGCCACCTACTGCACAGGAATGTGTGAAATGATCAGGTCAAATCCATTTGGGCGAGAAAAAAATATATATATATATATATTCCTAAATTCTTTCTATGAGCTTTGTATCATTAAGGTATGACATAAGGGCTTTAATTCTTCCTACTTGTATACCTTCTTCCTTAAGAATGGTATTAATGTCTCCATCTTCACCCTCTTTTTCTGTCCATGTTTCTCTCTGGACATTGCACTTCCTACAGTGGAAAAGAACATGCTCCACATCTTCCTTTACCTGGCACTCTACACAGAGCTCATCAGTTTTCCCTAATACATGTAATGTGGCATTGAGACTAGTGTGTCCCAACCTTAATCTTGTGTATATCACTTCTTCTCTTCTGCCAAGTCCTATATATGTAATTCTTTTACCCCCAATCTGACGCTGTACATTGAAGTATTGTCTACCCTTTGTTCCTGTCTCCCATTCTTCTTGCTATCTCTTCATGATCTCTGTTTTTATAATGGATTTAGCTTCCCCTCTTCCTAAAGGAATATAAATATCAGTGCACACACGATCTAAAGCTTTCTTAGCAGTTTTATCTGCTATCTCATTGCCCTTAAGGCCAATGTGAGCTGGGACCCAGCAGAAGCTGACAGCAAGTCCAAGGTTTCTCAAATGAGCTAGAAGGTGTTTCATCTCAATGATTAAATCATCTTTTGTTGAGTTACCTGAGGAAAAGCTTTGTAATACAGATAATGAGTCAGTACATATGACTGATTTGAGGGGTTTGACTTCCTCGATCCATCTTAAGGCAGTAATTATTCCAGTTAGTTCAATAGTGTAGATTGATAAAAAGTTACTCAATTTATATCCATATGTCTTATTCAGTTCTGGTATGTAAAGTCCTATACTACATTGGCCATCCTGAATGTTTTTAGAGCCATCAGTAAATATTTGCAGATGTTCCTGGAAGGAAGAAGACAAATAGTTTTTGCAATATATTGCAAAAGTGTGATCATTTGGGTGTTCTTTCTTTTCTGTAAGAAGTGCAATACTGACATCAGGTGTAGGGAGGATCCATGGAGGGACACTACTAATAGCCATTGCAGCACTAAACCCCCAGCTGTTTAGCCCGCATAGTCTTACAGCCTGTTTAATATTCCATCCAAACCCCTTATATTCTTTACAATACTCCCAACAATCATTGAGCACTGTCATAGCTGGATTGTCAGCACTACCCTGCAATCTGATCCAGTATGTCAAGGCAAGTTTCATAAAGCGCAGGTTAAGAGGGGATTCCTCTGATTCCACCAAAAGAGCACTTGTAGGAGTTGTTTTAATAGCTCCCAGAGCTATTCTCAGGGCCTTAAATTGCACTCTTTCCAGCTTTAGTAGGGATGTTTTACAGGCTGGACCATATACCATGCAGCCATACTCAATGGTTGATCTTATCAATGCTTTATAAATGTTGAGCAGAGATTGTCTATCTGCACCCCAGTGAAGACCAGAAACCATTCTCATCAAATTTAGAACCTTCTTACATTTTGTTTCAACATATTCAATATGAGATTTCCATGTGAGCTTACTATCTAACCAAATACCCAGGTATTTAAATTTATTTCCTCTTTCAAGCGGGTGATTATAGAGTATAACTTGAAAATCGTCTGAGACTTTTTTCCTAGTGAAGTACATCACTTGAGATTTTTGCACAGAGAACTTAAAACCCCAATCCATCCCCCATTGTTCTAGATCATGTATGTCCCTCTGGGCTGTTTTAGTAATATGCGATATATTACGCCCCCTCCTCCAGATAACTGCATCATCAGCATATAAAAGGCCTTCATTCATTTGTCCCACTCTTTCAAAAATGTCATTAATCATAATATTAAATAAAATAGGACTAATCACACTTCCTTGGGGTATTCCATTTTCTACTAGAAATTCCTCTGAAATGGCTTCACCCACTCTGACTCTCAAAGTACGCTGAGAGAGGAAGTCTAAAATGTAATTATACATCCTACCTTCAATTCCCAATTTCCTTAATTTAATTAACAATCCTTCCCTCCACATGGTGTCGTAGGCTTTTTCTATGTCCAGAAAAACTGCCACCATACATTCTTTCATGACTAAAGACTTCTCAATTTCATTAGTAAGTTTGACCAGCGCATCTGACGTGGACTTCTGTTTCCTGAACCCAGTTTGATAGTTGCGGAGTAACTGATTATATTCCAAAAAATAATTCAGTCTTAATACTACCATCTTTTCCATCAGTTTCCCAAGATGTGATGTAAGAGCAATAGGTCTATAATTTCCTGGGTTACTTTTATCTTTGCCTGGTTTATGGAACGGGAGAATGGTTGATTTTTTCCAGGCAGTTGGTAAGGTACCCTCCTTCCACACTTGATTAAATAAGGCAAGAATTGACTGAAGCACTACATCAGGCAGCTGCCTAAACATGGCATAGCATAAATAGTCACTGCCAGGGGCAGAGTAAGCAGTATTACTTAAAGCAGTTTTCAGTTCTGTCAAACTAAAATCTACGTCCATGCTAGACATGGACATTTCCAACTTGGTTAAAACATCCTTGTTTACAGTCATGGTTTCCTCTTTCCTTTTCCTAAAGCATTCACCTAAGTGATTACCCTTATGTACATCAGCAAAGGTTTTAGCCAAAATGTTGGCTTTGTCAATATCTGTAACATATTGGAGACTCTTATCAATTAAAACTGGAATATGTGAAGGGTCATATCTGCCTGTCATTTTCTTGATCATTGTCCACACTTGATTTAAAGTAGTTTCCTTGCCAATCGATGAACAAAAGTTTCTCCAGGAAGCTCTTTTAGCCTCCTTAATGACTCTCCTGGCTATTGCTTTCTTCCTTTGATATTCTAGAAGATTACCAGTTGTTAAGGTTTTACGCAATATTTTAAAAGCTTTATTTCTGCCATTAATTGCTTTGGTACAATTATCATCCCACCATGGGACATTTTGTGGATTCCTCTTACCCTCCTGAATTGGAATATATTGACGCGCTATAGAATATATAAAAGAGCTGACTCTCTCATTCATGACATTCACACTTTGGTCAGGTTCTAGCAACTGATTAACCATGCTTTCAGATATTCTCTTAAAATCATTCCATTTAGCCTTCCTGAAAACCCATTTATGGTGTATATAATCAGGTTCAGACCTAAATTCCACATCTAATTTACACCAGATTGGAAAGTGGTCACTGCCAATAGTAGTCGTTTGGTTGGCGACCCACTGACACCTATACGCTAACCGTCTATCGACTAGTGTAAGATCAATGCATGAAGTCTTATTTTGAAAAGTGTTGACTCTAGTACCAGTACCATCATTTAGGCAAACTAATAGCCTTTCATCGATCATACCCTCAACTGCCATGCCATTTAAATCTGTATGGTTGCTACCCCATAGGCTGTTGTGTGCATTAAAATCACCACACCAAACTTCTGTATGAGTCTTGATAACAATATCATTTAAAATCTCAGTTGACAAAGCTTTACAGGGGTTGTAATAATTAATGATTTTATATATTATCTTAGGCCCATTAAATATTTCCGTTATAATACATTCATGTCCGTTACCTCCATCACCATGTCTATAAGGGATCCCTTCCCTAATAAATGTTATACATCCACCACCCTTATCAGTGCATCTATCAGCTCTAATAGTTTTGTACCCTTTAATGGTGTAGTCTAAATGTGGCTTCAACCAGGTCTCCTGAATGCATATCACCTCAGGCTTACAGTATCTGCAAGATTATGTAGGTACCTTTTAAATTCTTGTCTGTTTGCAATTAGACTTCTAGCATTCCACTGTAGGATGAAAAGCACCATAATAAGTTCAATTAGTTTGAGTCTGGCCATATTTAACGTTCAACATTCCATGAATCACATCAGCTTTAACAGTGGCACCCAGAAAATCATTGGCGATATCAACTACAGATTTAATCCTATCACTTTTCTTGGTATATAGTAGTGACTTATTAATAACTGCACAAAGGAAAGCAACAAACTCATTTTTCTTGATTAACAGTGTGTCTGTTGTGTATGTAGTTTTGCATGCACAGCTATGTGGAAGTGGGGTATTGCTAGGTCTACTGCCATGATAGTGACTCTCATTCAATGAACTCTGCTTATTTATATTAGGTTGAACATATGTAAATTGTGCTGCATTGGGGATGTGGGAAATTCTCTTATCATTCTGTACAAATTTAGCTGCATCTGCATATGAGATCTTGCGTTCGATTCTGTACTTCTGGATTTCTTTGGCCTCTTTCTGTTTCTCACAGCCTCCATATGCAGCACTATGTGGGCCTCCACAGTTACAACACTTCAGTGCATCTTCCTTACAGTCCCCATATTCATGCTCTCCGCCACATTTGGCACATCTCATTTTTCCTCTGCATTGACTTGCTACATGACCAAACCTTTGACATTTGAAACACCTTAAAGGGGGTGGAATGTATTCGCGAACAGGATAGGACATATATCCCATTTGCACTTTTGGTAGTAAGGTTTTACTGAAGATAAGAAGCACCGACATGCTATCAACTTTCTCTCTGCCTTTAGTAAGACGCTTAGCATCAGCAACTGCAAACTTGGTTAGGCTCTTTTTAATCTCTTCCATGGATACATCTGTTGGTATTCCTGATATGACGACTCTAATTTTGGCCCCTGACCCTGGAATGTGTGACTTTATTTTCATTTCATTGAGTGTGTCTTTTTCAGGATTTTATCTCGCTGCTCTTCCGAGCTAGCAAAAATCAGCAGTCTTCCATTTCCTAAGAACATAGCATGGTTTATCTTCCCTATTTCTCTTTTGATAGCTTTGGTGATGTGAATTGGGTGTAAGTCTGGCCCACTTTTAGTTACAAACATAACAATGACTTTCCAAACTTGCTGGGTGACTTGAACACTTACAGTTGTTTCTCTAGGCTTCCTAGTTACCCTGGACTTTTTAACTACAGAAACTACCGATTCTCCACCGCTGTCCCTATCCGATAACTTTCATACTCGGCTGACTTCCTCCCAAAACATATCATCACCAATATGGTTTAATTGCCCATCGGATTGTTCTGCCATGATCACTCACATTCACTGTGCAGCAAAGTATATCAGTATTACCGTCTGGTTTGAGTTTTGAGTTCTGCGCCGTGAAAAATTCCTCCACTCCCACCTTCCTGACCGAGCGGGATCTGGCCTCCCTCTCGCAAGCTCCATCCACTAGTGAAATTACACGCCTGTATGCAGCTTAAGTAGCTATGAGCTCAGCTCGTATCATACAGCTGATTTGCGGAAAAAAAAGACTTAAATCATCATGTGAATGGCCCATATGGTAATTTACCCACACCCCCCAGCAGGCTATAGTCCTGACAAAAACGAGACAATTTGCAACAAAAAATGTATGCTTTTCCAACAAAACAATCTATTATCTGAAATACTGATTGCATTCTTCAAGATCTCAACTTGCACATGATGGAAACAAACAAAAATCACAAATTTCGAAAAAAAAATGCTTCTTTTGCGATTATCTCGGATTCGTTTCGGCCGACATGTGTCCCTGGATTCGGCGAGGGGTCACATATGCCGATGACTGCACGCAATACCAGATAGTACCTTTAAACTCAGAGAGTCGTATGCAGGATGTCCTGCACTATTTGGAATTTTGGGTTGTGAGTAACAAAATGGAACTCAATACCAAGAAAACAAAAGAGATGTGGATCTCTTCCAAAAACACAAAAAAACAACAACTAACAACTCCCCACATCCTTTATGTATCAACAACGCAGAGCTTGAATGAGTCACCGAGTTCAAGTTGCTTGGAGTTGTAGTACAGGATGACTTAAAGTGGAACATATCAAGTATCATCAGTAAAGCTAGCAAACATATCTATTATATGAGCACATGTAGGAAAGCTGGTCTTCCTGTTGCGGCTGGCCTTACTACCTACATCACAAAGATCTGGCCCTTGCTAGAATATCAAATCAAATCAAGTTTATTTGTATAGCGCTTTTAACAATAAACATTGTCGCAAAGCAGCTTTACAGAATTTGAACGACTTAAAACATGAGCTAATTTTATCCCTAATCTATCCCCAATGAGCAAGCCTGTGGCGACGGTGGCAAGGAAAAACTCCCTCAGACGACATGAGGAAGAAACCTCGAGAGGAACCAGACTCAAAAGGGAACCCATCCTCATTTGGGCAACAACAGACAGCCTGACTATAACATTAACAGTTTTAACAGGTATAGCCCTCAACTGTCCTCATGGGGCCGTCCTTCACAGGAGCGGTGCGATAAAACTCCGACCAGACACAGGGCACCAGGATGGATCAAGCAGGTCCGAGGGGCAGAAGAGGCCAGCATCTCAATCCCAGGATCAACATGTAACTCAGAGGGACAGATTGGGGGGGGGGAGAGAGAAAGAAAACACAGGTTGTTAGGTATGCCCTAAAAATGACAAGTATTAAATCTGTGTGGTAGGCTTGCAGAGACGAGAGTCTTTACATCAGGCATAACACGCAACAATGGCATGCTAATATGGTAAAAAATATATCATGACCTGCTCTGGCTGGATGCTTGATTGGGTGATGGGAGCACACTCCTCAGCAATGATGAGATGCAGATGGGACCCTTAGGGCTGGCCAAGACAATTCAATATGCCAGTTCCATTTGGGGTGGTTTGCCAGAGTATCTCTCTGTGGAGCTACAAAGAGTGTAAGACCACTGTCTGAGGACCCTTGGACTTCCAAAGACACCCTGGAACCACTGGCCCAAAGAAGAGACACTATGGCAAAGAATGAACAAAAGGATATATTGGAGAGGAACAACTTTAAAGGTAGAATGCCTTTCAGAATTTTCATGTGTAGGTCATCAAAATAATTTTCCCCGACACCCAATTATTTTTGTTTAGTGACTGAAAGCTACTGAATTCGAATCACAAACTTCCAATTTTATTAGGTTTTTTTTAATAGAACAATGAATGAATTTAGGGCCACATGGCCTGAAATTCTCTGCTATTTTTTCCTGCTTCACCATGACCCAATTCAAGATACTATGTCATGCATCACGTGGTGGGCTTTCTCCATTCATGCAAGGCATTGTGGGATACAAATTTGAAACAGGAGAGAAAAATGGAGGACGTGAGTGTGCGAATGAAACGTGAAAGACCGACTACAGTAATGGAAAGCAAGAAGAAAAGATGTTATGTTGCGAAGGAAAGGAAACACAGGACCAAAGTAATAAATATCGGCGGTCAGCGAGCACCTCGGTGTGATCAGCTGTTCGTTTCACAACAGAATGATGAAACTGTCAGTGCAAGCTCAAAGGGAAACCTGTAGATGGCAGTAATGCAACACTGTGGATGCCAGCTGCTGTAAAACCCAAAAGAAGAAGAAGGTAAACTTGCACATGCTCACACGGACTTCCTCTGTCTGCTTGACTGCGCCAAGCGAGCGATTTCATGCACGTTATTTGCTTTAATCCCCTCAAATTAAATAACTTCCCAGCCACAGAATGGCCTGATATTTTGTGAGATATTACAGAAATAAACAGATATCACAATCACCACATTTCAGACGGAACTAAATTTCACCGATGTTATGAAATCAAAAGGCCGTCTCGCTTTAACTTATTTCAACAATCTGAACCCGTACATAACTACAGCCAAAGGAATAGGAAATGTAACCAAGCACTGCTTTCCAGAACTAAGAGACACCAGCAATCATTCATCCCTAGAGCTATGAGAGTGTAGCTGTATGAGTTATCTATTCTATTATA
Source organism: Neoarius graeffei (assembly GCF_027579695.1). Taxonomy (NCBI): domain Eukaryota; kingdom Metazoa; phylum Chordata; class Actinopteri; order Siluriformes; family Ariidae; genus Neoarius; species Neoarius graeffei. Next base: position 92,014,054 of record NC_083578.1, read on the forward strand.
TTTAACATTCACATATATTGTGTATATATATATATATATATATATATATATATATATACTGTGTATACAGTGCCTTGCAAAAGTATTCATACCCCTTGAACTTTTTCACATTTTTCCACCTTACAACCACGAACTTAAAAGTTTTTTATTGAGATTTTATGTGATAGACCAACACAGAGTAGCACAGAATTGTGAAGTGAAACGAAAATGATAAATGGTCTTCAAAATTTTAAACAAATAAAAATCTGAAAAATGTGGTGTGCATTAGTATTCAGCCCCCTGTACTCTCATCTCATCTCATTATCTCTAGCCGCTTTATCCTTCTACAGGGTCGCAGGCGAGCTGGATCCTATCCCAGCTGACTACGGGCGAAAGGCGGGGTACACCCTGGACAAGTCGCCAGGTCATCACAGGGCTGACACATAGACACAGACAACCATTCACACTCACATTCACACCTACGCTCAATTTAGAGTCACCAGTTAACCTAACCTGCATGTCTTTGGACTGTGGGGGAAACCGGAGCACCCGGAGGAAACCCACGCGGACACGGGGAGAACATGCAAACTCCGCACAGAAAGGCCCTCACCGGCCATGGGGCTCGAACCCGGACCTTCTTGCTATGAGGTGACAGCGCTAACCACTACACCACCGTCCCGCCCCCCCTGTACTCTGATACCTCTAAATACAATCCAGTGCAATCAATTGCCTTCAGAAGTCGTCTAATTAGTTAATAGAGTCCTACTGTGTGTAATTTACTCTCAGCATAAATACACTTGTTCTGTGAAGACCTCAGTGGTTTGTTAGAGAACACTGAAGAACAAACAGCATCATGAAGACCAAAGAACTCACCAGACAGGTCAGGGATAAAGTTCTGGAGAAGTTTAAAGCAGGGTTAGGTTATAAAAAAATATCCCAAGCTCTGAACATCTCAAGAAGCACTGTTCAATCCATCATTCAAAAATGGAAAAAGTATGGCACAACTGCAAACCTACCAAGACATGGCCGTCCACCTAAACTGACAGAGCAAGCAAGGAGAGCACTGGTCAGAGAAGCAGCCAAGAGGCCCATGATCACTCTGGAGAAGCTGCAGAAATCCACAGCTCAGGTGGGAGAATCTGTGCACAAGACAACTATAAGTCGTACACTCCACAAATCTGGCCTTTTTGGAAGAGTGGCAAGAAGAAAGCCATTGTTGAAAGACAGGCATAAGAAATGTAGGGGACACAGCAAACATGTGGAAGAAGGTGCTTTGGTCAGATGAGACCAAAGTTGAACTTTTTGGCCTAAATGCAAAGCGCTATGTGTGGTGGAAAACTAACACTGCTCATCACCCTGCACACACCATCCCCACTGTGAAACATGGTGGTGGCAGCATCATGCTATGGGGATGCTTTTCTTCAGCAGGGACAGGGAAGCTGGTCAGAGTTGATGGGAAGATGGATGGAGCTAAATACAGGGCAATCCTGGAAGAAAACCTGTTGGAGGCTGCAAAAGACTTGAGACTGGGAAGGAGATTCACCTTCCAGCAAGACAATGACCCTAAACATACAGCCAGAGCTACAATGGAATGGTTTAGATCAAAGAATATTCATGTGTTAGAATGGCCCAGTCAAAATCCAGACCTAAATCCCATTGCGCATCTGTGGTAAGACTTGAAAATTGCTGTTCACAGACGCTGTCCATCTAATCTGGCTGAGCTTGAGCTATTTTGCAAAGAAGAATGGGCAAAAATTTCAGTGTCTAGATGTGCAAAGCTGGTAGAGACATACCACAAAAGACTTGCAGCTGTAATTGCAGCAAAAGGTGGCTCTACAAAGTATTGACGCAGGGGGCTGAATACTAATGCACACCACATTTTTCAGATTTTTATTTGTTTAAAATTTTGAAGACCATTTATCATTTTCGTTTCACTTCACAATTATGTGCTACTCTGTGTTGGTCTATCACATAAAATCTCAATAAAAAACTTTTAAGTTCGTGGTTGTAAGTTGAAAAATGTGATGAAGGGGTATGAATACGGTACTTTTGCAAGGCACTGTGTGTATATATATATATATATATATATATATATATATATATATATATATATATATATATATATATGAACTATAGTAATTTATTGATTTTATTTTAAATGTTAAAGACACTGTATTTTTTCAAAATAATGTCTTAATAAATATATTATTATTATTATTATTATTATTATTATTATTATAACCCAGGAGATAATGTGGAAGAGTTTTTCTGCAACACTACATGCAGAAATATTGTGTCAAGGCACTGCTTCTGGGTATCACACTGCATAATTCACTAACACTAACAAAAAGCAACACCCTCATGCAGTTCGTTCTAATGGCCCAATGAAATCCATACCAGTTCCTTCAAAGGAAAACTTGATCAATGAATGATAAAAGGTACAATGGTGCTTTTGGGGTGTCCAGTGGATTCACCAATTGACATTCACGACATGTCCTGCGACACCACCTGCAAATATCACTGTGAATACCCAGCCAATAGAAATGGGCCATTAGACATTTCACTGTTTTATCCTGACCTTAATGCCCTACCCTAGGATTATGATGAGCCACATGGAAGAAAAGTTCCCTACAGCTCTTTGGGACCAACAATTGTGTTGTTTCCTCTACTGTTTGAGTGTCCTGTGTCACTCAATATAACCAGTCTTTAATAACCAATAAATAACCAGTCTTTAATAACCAATAAATATTGGCCCTTCCCTGGGCACTGGGCACTGGGGAATGCACTATTGGTGAAGGTCAGATGTGTCTACTGTCACATTCACAGATATCCGCTAATGCCCGTGTAGGCCACGTGGTTGTGTGTGAGGCTTAGTGTATGTGTGATAACAAAAATTAAAGGTTAACAATTAAAATACATTCAAATGGTCATCCGTGATATATGTGGATTTGAATGTGGGCACAGGAGAGTGCGCTATAAAGGTTGAATTGAATCAAACTTAAAATTATTATCTAAAGTTGAGACAAAAGACCTCGTGATGAAGAACAAAGGAGGGGGGGTTACCACATGTCTCCTTACAGAACAAAGAGAGTTAGCTCTGGTTTGCTAGCTAAAGTATGGGTGAGGCCTAGTGAGGCCTGTGTTGAAGCCTGGTCCCTGGAGACAAAAGGCTTCCCTAGACAGCTAACCCACTAGCTTTATAGTATTATTAAAGTCACTGAAATCTTAATGAGGTCAAAATATGGGTAAATAATGAAATTAAAGTGTTAGAAAGAGAGAGCATGCAAAACCTATCTATTAAACGATTGAGACCAACAATAAAACAAATGATAGAAACCCAAAATCAGTGTGCACACTTAAACAATCCCTGAGTGTAAATTCACACTAAGTAAATAAACTAATTCCTAAGACTAGTCTTCTTGCCCAAATGCCAGTCTTACTTCAAAAATCTCACCTTTTTGTAGAAAGCAGAGAATTCTCGGAGAGGTTGAGTTCACAGGAGCTCGGAAAAACTTCTGTGGGAAACAGAGGATCCTTGAAGAGGCTTCGTAGCTCGCGGGAAGGAAAACTCTGATCAAACAATGTGCACTAGTTTAGAAGGGTCCAGCCGCTTCCTAAACAAATTAAACTGCCTTTTTGCAGTTTCATACGTACTCATAAGGAATAACTGAAAACCGGTTATAACTCGCTTGAGTTAAAGATCGCGTGTTTCCGGAATCTACCGTGATCAAGGGTAAACAAAAAGGAAAACGTGCTGAAACGTGGATCTTGCAAGAAAGAAGTCGTGGTTTCGGACGGTCCGATAGCGAGTGCCTCCTTTTAGGTCTGTTCTGTGTGGTTTCAGACGCCAAAGAGAAAGATATGGCGGATTCCAGGTCCCTTTATGGAATCATGGAGGATGTGATGTAAGTGATCCCGCCCAGGCGTGACATAGGTCAACGTGGAAGTTGGCTGAGAGTTGTAGTTCTTAGACAGTAGGTGGCGAACTGTACCTACATTCCCCCTTTTGGTCTCAGGCGTATGACGGAGTCGTAGCACTGAGAGCACTGTACCGTACAGTCGCTGTGTCCATAGTCCTTGAGGTAGACTTGTTCTGTACAGTCCATGGTGTCCTGTGAAAACTTGGTAACTTGTGAGTTCCAGTAAGACAGTTGGAGGTAGAGGCATTTTGGGCATATAATCACTATAGGCATTTTGGGCATATAATCACTATCTAACTAGGTCAGAGCTACATCAAAAATTAAACAGTAAACACTATATATATATATATATATATATATATATATATATATATATATATATATATATATACACTTCATTTCCTACTCAAAGAAAAGAAAAAAAACAAGAAAAGAGAAGAAGTGGAGGAAAGAAAAGAGGTGTTAGTGTTTGGGTTGTTAAACCTAATCTTCTGGCAAGGTAACAGCAGCAGGTGGTCTGGCCAGAAAGCGTGCACTACTGTGGCCAAAGCTGTCAGGGACGCAGACCACCTTATCCAGCTTGGCGTGTAGTGTCGCTATGTGTTTGTGTAGCATGTATGCGATGCCAGCGGTTAAGACCCAGCCACTGAGAAGAAGTCCCAAAGCAATCAGACCTATGTTAGATCCTAGATCAGATGACTCTCTGACCCGGTATCGGGAGACCATGGTTGAAAATCCAGTCTGATCTAAACTAAATTTCACCGTTTTGGTCCCTTCAACCAGTAGTTGCTGTTGGAGGGTGTCATTGATCTCAAGATCATAACCTTGGAATGCGTCTATCATTTCAATCTCAGAATCATACCTGTCAGTACTAAGATGGTGTAGGGTGATATCACCTACGTGAATGGTGGCTCCCTGTGGTACACTAAGGAACACCATTTGGTTTGGGATTTTCATTCTGGTGGCTGTGTCGTGCTGGTCGTATGACATCAAGACTTCAGTTTTTGGAGTGTTAACAACCCACCGACTACCAGCTCTCTCTACTCTAGTTTCCATATCCTCGTCCTTTGTGGACATTTGACCTACACACTTTTGTTCGGGCGCTTGTGCCCTCAAACCACACAGGCGATCTGTAGTGTCTCTAATGAATGGGTTGCTTGGGCAGACCCAGTGGATGTCCTTAGTGGCGGTGCACATCTCTAGGTTGGGAATAAGGTAGACAGAGGGGTTGTCGTCATGGAATGCTACCATGGGTGGTGTCTGTATGTGTATACGGACATTGTTTTTCCAGAAACCCATGTTGAGGACAGACTTGAGTCTATACATGTTGGTTTTCTCAATGATGGGTAGATTTAGCATGAAACCTATCTCTAAATCTTGTGGACTCACAAAAATGGGGATAGCACTGCCAAGACTATAGGCCAGGTGTATTTGCGAGGAATGCACGTTAGTAGTAGTAGTGGATTTTAGTATATTCTCTACCATGTTAAGGGGTATGAGATACGGTGGGATCTTGCCACTACTCAGGGTACTGATCGAGTTGCCAATTTCTCTAAGCAGGTCTTGCATTAAATCCTTTACTATTCTGACGTATTTGATCTCGCTCTTGATTATTTCGGCCAATTTGTCTACGGCATGCACAGTGTTATAGATTAGAGCAGAATGCATGTTAATGGTTAGTATAGTTCCCTGCAGGGTTTTGCCTAAGCCCTGCAGCTCCTCTTGTTGGGAAAAAAGTTTCTCTCGGACCTCTGGTATTTCCTCTTTCAGAATGCTAACTTCTCTTTTCACCATACTCAGATTGACTGAGTTGGCTGCAGAGAGACCAATAGAGAACAAGGACCCAATGGCAGATGCAGCGGTAAGTAAACCCCCGAGGAACCTTTTCTGACATGTTTTACCGCTCAGCTCTTCCTCGGTGACTAAGAATTTTTGTAACTGCTCTAGCATGTGGATAGTGGTGCATCTAGCGTGTTCAACTATATTAAATATCTCGCCATTTGGTCCATTATCATCGATTGAATGTGGCAGTGATTTGAGGTGTTTACGGTATACTGCCCATGGGTCTAGTCGGGTGTATACTCGTTGAGTGTGGATGCTGTTAGGGTTTTGCTGGGATTCGAACCTGGTTCGCTGGTGGGATAATCCAGCAAACCCCCACTAGGCCACCAGGGGGATGACTCAAGTGCAGAGGCGTGAGGCAGAAGTAGAAAAGTATCAAAAAGTTTATTTATAAAATGTACAATCCACGGCAAAAAACAAAAGTAATCCAAAAGCTCAGAAGATAAAGGGAAAATAAAAAATATCCAAAAGTTCAAAGTCCAAAAATAAGAAAAGAAAAGGCAAAAATGCAAACACTCAGAAGATCTCAAAAATGCTAAAAACAAAATTCAAAAAGGTCCAAAAAGAAAGCAAAGTACAAAAACCACAAAGACACAGGCAAGGAACATGGAACAGAGGGAACCAGCACTAACAGGCATAGCATAGGAAAAAGACTCTGTGACAAGGGAACAAACAGAGGGGTATTTATACACACACTAATTAAGGAACAGGGCGGGGCAGGAAACAGGCAATGAAGACAAACACAAAAACACAGTGGCGGCCTCTAGAAGCCAAAACAAACATGACAAGATGGAAATAACAGCGGCCTCTAGAGGCCAAAACAGTCCCAGTCCTAACAGGACCCCCCCCCCCCCCCCCCCCCCAGGAGCATCTCCTGACGTTCCCAGGGCGATCCGGATGGGCCGAATGGAAGTCCCGGCATAGTCCTTTATCTAGAATGTCTCGGGCGGGGACCCAACAGCATTCCTCAGGGCCATAGCCCTCCCAATCTACTAGATATTGAAGCCTGCCGCGGACCTGGCGGGAGTCATGCAGGCGATGCACGGTGAACACAGTCTGACCCTGGAAGATGCGGGGGGTGGGGGGTTCCTAGGGGCAGGGGCATACATGGACGTCAGTACGGGCCACAACAGGGAAACATGGAATGTGGGGTTGATCCTCAGAGTCCAGGGCAACTGGAGCCGGTAGGTGACAGGGTTCACCCTGCGCACCACCTTGAAGGGGCCAATGTAGCGAGGAGCAAGCTTGTGGTTCTCCACCCACAGCAGAAGGTCCTTAGTGGACAGCCAAACCTGCTGCCCAGGGCGGAAAGCGTGTGCAGGTCTTCTATGGCGGTTGGCCTGAGTCTGGTTGGTTCTGGAGGTCTGGATGAGGGTCTTCCTGACCTTGCTCCAGGTCTTGCGACACCGTCTCACATATTGGTTGACCGAGGGCACCCCCGCGTCCTCCTCCTGGTCCGGGAACAGAGGTGTCTGGAACCCGAATTGGCACTGGAATGGCGACAGCTTGGTGGCCGATGACTTCAGGGTGTTGTGGGCGTACTCTGCCCATGGCAGCCAGGTGCTCCACGATGTTGGGTTATCCATAGCCAGGCCTCGCAGGGTGGTTTCCAGGTCCTGGTTGAGCCTTTCCGTCTGGCCATTGGACTGTGGGTGAAACCCAGAGGAGAGGCTGGCAGTGGCTCCGATGACCTTGCAGAACCCATGCCACACTCGGGAGGAGAACTGGGGCTCTCAGTCTGAGACGATGTCCTGCGGGAGACCAAAGACTCGGAAGACATGAGTGAATAATAGTTTAGCAGTTTCAAGAGCAGAAGGGAGCTTGCACAGTGGTAAAAAGCAGCAGGCCTTGGAGAATCTGTCAACTATGACCAATATGACAGTGTTACCTTGTGACTCAGGGAGACCCGTGATGAAGTCGACTGCCACGTGGGACCAGGGATGCCAGGGAATGGTCAGAGGATGCAGGAGACCCTGGGGGTGCTGTCATGGGTTCTTGCTTCTGGTGCACACTTCACAGGAAAGGACGAATGACCTCACTTCCTTCTCCATGCTAGGCCACCAGAAGCGCCTTCTCAAAAAGTCCAGGGTCCTTCGAGCTACCGGGTGGGCGGTGGGACGAGTGACCCCACTGGAGAACCTTGGCCCAGGCTTGATGTGGGACGTACAAGAGGCCCGGTGGCCCCGTCCCAGGACCGGGGTCCTGGCATTGGGCTCGTCCGACGGCCTCCTCAATACCCCAGCGGACAGGGCCACAATCCGGGACACAGGGATAATAGGCCCGACTTCACTCTCCCTGTTAGTGGCAGAGAACAGCCTGGACAGTGCGTCAGGTTTGGTGTTCTTGGAGCCGGGGCGGTACGATAGGGTGAAGTCAAACCGACTGAAAAACAGGGCCCACCTAGCCTGTCGTGGGTTCAGTCTCTTGGCTTGCTGGAGGTACTCCAGGTTCTTGTGGTCTGTCCAAACCAAGAATGGATGTTGCGCTCCCTCCAGCCAGTGCCTCCACTCCTCAAGGGCCAGTTTGACCGCTAGCAGTTCTCGATCCCCCACATCGTACCGGGACTCCGCAGGACTCAGGCAGTGGGAGAAGTATGCGCAGGGGTGCAGCTTTCCTTCCAAACATTGAGAGAGCACCGCGCCGACACCACTGTCCGAGGCGTCCACCTCAACGATGAATGGTTGGGAGGTGTCTGGGAGGACCAGAATGGGTGCCGTGCAGAAGTGGTGCTTGAGGTCTTTGAATGCCTTTTCCGCCTGAGGAGACCAGACATAAGATCCACCTGTCCCTTTGGTGAGGTCCGACATGGGTGCTGCTACAGAACTAAAGTTCCTGATAAACTTGCGGTAGAAGTTAGCAAATCCTAAGAACCGCTGAACCTCTTTGACGGACTTGGGAGTGGGCCAGTCCCGGACGGCCAGGGTCTTGGCAGGGTCCATTTGGAGTTGGCCTGTCCGTACAATAAAACCCAGAAAGGAGACCTCGGGAACATGAAATTCGCATTTCTGGGCCTTGGCGAACAGATTGTTCTGTAGCAGCCTCTGGAGAACCTGGCAGACATGGCGGCGGTGCTCCTGCACGGTCTTGGAAAAGATAAGGATGTCGTCGAGGTAGACAAAAACGTACAGGTTAATCATGTCCCTCAAGACGTCGTTGATTAGGGCCTGAAAAACAGCTGGTGCATTGGTGAGTCCGAAGGGCATCACCTGGTATTTGTAGTGCCCAGATGGGGTGTTAAAGGCAGTCTTCCACTCGTCTCCCTGTCGGATACGGATGAGGTGGTATGCGTCCCGTAGGTCCAACTTGGTGAAGACGGTGGCGCCTTGGAGCAGGTCGAATGCTGTGGACATCAGCGGAAGGGGATATCGGTTGCACACAGTGATCTTGTTCAGGCCCCTGTAGTCAATACATGGTCGGAGCCCCCCATCCTTCTTGCCGACAAAGAAGAAGCCGGCACTAGTAGGTGAGGTGGAGGGTCGAATGAACCCAGAGACCAGGGCGTCTTTGAGGTATTCCTCCATGGCCTTGCGTTCTGGCTGAGAGAGGGAAAACAGTCTGCCTTGAGGAGGGGTAGTCCCAGGGAGCAAGTCAATGGCACAGTCGTAGGCCCGGTGCAGAGGAAGAACGGCGGCCCTGCTTTTGCTGAATACCTCCTTCAAATCCCAGTACTCTGTGGGAACTTGAGATAGCTCGGTGAGATCAGGGGGCTCGGCAGGAGACACAGGAGAGCTAGAGAGCAGACAAGAGGCATGGCACGCAGGGCCCCATTCCACAACCTGGCTTGTTACCCAGTCTATGCGAGGGTTGTGGCGGGTAAGCCAAGGAAGGCCTAGTATCACTGGGAACTCTGGTGAAGGAATCAGGTGCAGGGATATTTCTTCCTTGTGACCTTGAGACTGGAGGAAGACTGGAGAAGTTACTTGGGTGACTCTTCCGTCACCTAAGGCTTGGCCATCCAGGGCAGACACAGACAGTGGGACTTCAAGAGGTGCAGTCGGGACATTGATACTTTGGGCGAAGTGAACATCCATAAAGTTTCCAGCTGCCCCGGAGTCTAACAAGGCTTGACAAGAGTGGTTGGACTCACCCCAGGAGATGGAGACCGGGATGTAAACTCCTTGGCCAGGAAGTTCAGGAGAGAGGGTAGGCCCCGTCACAACCCTCCCTCAGCTGGACGGGGCGATCCTTTTCCTGAGAGTTCGGGACATGATGCTCGGAAGTGACCAGGCTTGCCACAGTAGATGCAGCACTTGTCCCTCCTTCTGCGCTCCCTCTCAGATGCGGAGAGGCGAGTACGACCCACTTGCATGGGTTCTGGACAGTCACTGGAGGAGGTAGACGGGCTCCAGGTAGAGGCAGGGAGGCCGGGGAGGCTCAGGACTTGGCAGCGTTCTCTCATCCTGTTGTCCAGATGAGTAGAATGTGAGATCAGTGTTTCGAGGTCACTAGGGCATCCGATAGAAGCCAGACTGTCTTTGATGGGGTCAGACAGACCATGGTGGAAGGCTGACACCAGGGCAGTCTCGTTCCATCCACTTACTGCTGCGAGCGTCCGGAACGAGATGGCATAGTCTGCGACGCTTCCCCCTTGCCGGATGGACATGAGCTTTCTGGCTGCGTATTTACTGATGTCTGCTTGATCGAAGACACGAAGCATCTCCTCAGTAAACAGCTGGAAATCAGAGCACTCAGGTCCTTGTCTCTGCCAGATAGCAGTGGCCCAGGCCTGCGCCTTACCAGCTAACAAGGTTATCACAAAGGCAATCTTGCGGCGATCCGTAGTGTAGGTGGTAGGCTGAAGCTCAAAGGTGAGTTGGCACTGGGTAAGGAACTCTCTACACTCACTGTGCTTGCCGCAGAGGTGGAAAAACCCGGGTGCAGAAAGTAAAAACCCTGCCACATTTTTGCTCCAGCCAATTCAATGAACCAGCTGATCCTAATTACCACATCCCCTTAGCCAGATTGATGAGCTAATTGGTGAAATCACCTGTGTTGAGAGCACAGGCAGAAGGAAAACCTAAGCAGGACTTTTACTTTGTCAATCCAGTTTTTCCACCTCTGGCTTGCCGTCATACCTCTGTGGTGCAGGAAGGCTGGGTTCGCAAGGTGAAGAAGGCAGCATGGCAGGAGGCACTGGAGCAAGAGCAGAATCAGGCGGAGGAGATGGGGGCAGAGAAGTCAGCTGTGCCAGAGTTTTCCCAATCTGCTGAAGCAGTACCTTGTGGCGAGCAAGGGTCTCACATTGGCTTGCGAGAGTCCGTCCATGAGTGTCCATGGTGGATCCGAGGCGTGTTAACACAGCCATCATTCCCTGAAGGTTGGCCGGGTAGACAGATGAAGAAGCCTCTGCTGAGTCGGTCATGACGGAATCTTTCTGTTAGGGTTTTGCTGGGATTCGAACCTGGTTCGCTGGTGTGATAATCCAGCAAACCCCCACAAGGCCACCAGGGGGATGACTCAAGTGCAGAGGCGTGAGGCGGAAGTAGAAAAGTTTATTTACAAAATGTACAATCCATGGCAAAAAACAAAAGTAATCCAAAAGCTCAGAAGATAAAAGGAAAATAAAAAAATATCCAAAAGTTCAAAGTCCAAAAATAAGAAAAGAAAAGGAAAAAATGCAAACGCTCAGAAGATCTCAAAAATGCTAAAAACAAAATTCAAAAAGGTCCAAAAAGAAAGCAAAGTACAAAAAACACAAAGACACAGGCGAGGAACATGGAACAGAGGGAACTAGCGCTAACAGGCATAGCATAGGAAAAAGACTCCGTGACAAGGGAACAAACAGAGGGGTATTTATACACACACTAATTAAGGAACAGGGCGGGGCAGGAAACAGGCAATGAAGACAAACACAAAAACACAGTGGCGACCTCTAGAGGCCAAAACAAACATGACAAGATGGAAATAACAGTGGCCTCTAGAGGCCAAAACAGTCCCAGTCCTAACAGATGTGACAGTTTGTAAGAAGGAGCCCAGGAGCCTCCTGCAGAATTATGCCAGCTGGGGGGCCAGGCTCCACCACCTCACTTGACTGACTCAGTTGTAGGGTGAGGAGGATGCACAGGATTCCGAGGGAGTCCATTTTGTAACATACAGAAGGGTTTTTATTTTATTGGGTTGGTAAATGTGATTGGGAGGGTTAGTGTATGCTTAAGGGTGAGTGAGGCGTACGAGCTGGGTGGACTGAATAGGTCTAACTATCGTCCACCCCCTTTTTGGAATGAGGACTGTTTGAAAGGTTTGATTTGATTACTATGAACCCATCGGTAGGAGGGCGTATGATTAGGCCTGGATGTCCTAATGCGGTACGCGACAGGGGACAGTTTTCCCATGATCTCGAAAGGTCCCGACCAGTGTGGTAGGAACTTCTTTGAGACTCCTACCGGCTTGGTAAAGTTGAAGTAGAGGACTTTGTCGCCTATTTGATATTCGTGAGGGGAGGCTTTTCGATCGTAGTAGGCTTTTTGTCCTTTCACGCTCGTTTCGAGATTCTTTTGTGCCCATGCAAAGGTGGATTGTAGGTGGCATTGTAGGTCGACGACATATTGATGTGCGGTGTATGCAGTGGCGACCCTCATGTCCTCTGGTCTGTACAGGAGATGCAGTGGGAGAACCATTTCCCGCCCAGTCATCATCTCAAAAGGTGTGACTCCAGTGGTGCGATGAGGGGTGGACTGAATGGCCCTTAGCACCAAGGGAAGTTTCACATCCCAATCTTTACCATGGTTTGTGATATACTTTTGCAGCATGCTCCCAATGGTTTGAATGGCTCGTTCAACCTGACCAGAGAATTGAGGGTGGTACGCGATATGGAATTTCGCCTTGACACCTAACATGTTCCACAGCGCAGCCATTACACCAGCAGTGAAATGGGTGCCTGTGTCTGAGTCGATGGATAGAGGGAGGTTTTTCAAAGAGTTGTGGCCACTAGGGGGAGTCGCGATGTCGGGTGTTTCAACACCAGACTCTGTGTACGAAGGCACACTGAAGTTCATCGGAAATTTGGTCTCGCGTGGCGCTTGGTTGATCGGTGTTTGCACTAACCTCGTCGCAATGGGTTTGTGCATGTTTTGTGGGGTCCAACAACGGTGGGGTTTTGTTTTGTGTGAAGCTGACTAAGTTTAGGTTGCAGGGTTTGGTTGGGATTGGGTCGCCTTGTGAGAGCCATGTGTCAGAGATGGTGGTGAAGACTTTAGCACACATGAGAGGTGCATTTTGTGGGTTTGCCTTCACCACCAGGGGGGGCCCTACATCCTGACCCTCGCCTGCTGTTTCAGAGGGATCTCCTCCCCCTTTCACGAGATCTACTCGCGGTTCCTGGCCTAGTCATGCCAGCGGGTAGCTTTTGTCATTTTTCTTGGGCTCTTTTATCTTATCTGTTGAGGGGTCTGACCTCTGTTGTAACAGTTCTTTAAATTCAGCCAAGCAGGCCTTCAAAGAGTTCAGCTCTGAGCAGAACTCACCAGGTTGGTCTGAGTCACTGTCTCGGTCACCTCTACCCCTACATGGAAAGCTACAGTTGGAGCACTCCTGCCATTTCTGGCCAGAGTGGGGATGACGATCTTGCTGCCAACCGTTTTGTTCCTTATGATCACTCTCATCTGAGGAACGGTTGCCATAGTCACTATGGCCTTGCCCTCGGTCCTTCTTGGCCTTACCTTGCCACTTCTTCCCTTCACCCTGGCGATGGTTCGGCGAAGGGTGGTTTGGACTGGGATTTCTCCGGTTGGGTCCCCTTTTTGGAGCTTCCCTTCCTTCTAAGGTTAGCGGGGGCCCATTTGCACCCTGGAGACTAAAGACTCTGGGATCATCATCGTTTCTGTCTGTGGGTTTGATGATGGTCTCCCAGGTCATTTGGGCTAGTTGCCTAGTTTCCCTCATCGAGTAGCAACCTTGCTGACATGTCAATGTAACTTGATTCCACACGTATGGGTGGAGGTTATGTAAGAAAAGGGATTTGAAGCCTCTATCTTCTTCTAAACCTGGTGCGTTGCTACCCTGGAAGTAGGCGGTACATAGCCATCTATAATACTCACGAGGTGCCTCAGACCGTTTCTGCCTGATTTGTATTGCACACAACGTCGCGGAGGTTTCATCCATGTACGGTGCATATTCTTCCCTCATGTAATTGCGAAGTTGTGAATAACTATCGAGAACGTTTGGGGGTAGTGTCTCTAAAAAGGCACGAATGCTGCTATTGAAGGTCTTCCAGACCAGTTTAAGCTTCTCTCGCATTGTGGCTTTCGGTAGGTCCATCAGGCATCGGTCAATTTCTTGTAAATAATCATTTACGTTGGTTCTTTTATTGTTGGGATCGAATTGCTCAATATCTTTGGCAAGTAGGTCAATTTGCTGTATGCGGAGGGCTTGGTGCGCGTCCTTACGCGGCCTACTTCGCTCTCCTGAGTACTCACTATCTGAGCTACTCTGGAATTGCTCCCGTTCCGCACGAGAGTCATAGTCTGATTCACCCGATGGTGGATCAGGGAAGCTGTAGCGCACTGACCTGGGTGTGCTACGGGCCTGGGCTCGGGATGAACGCAGGACAACTCCACTCTGGCTAAACGACGATGGAGTCGTGTAGCGAGTTGATGGAGTTTGGCGGGATGTCTGGTGCTCGACCAGGTAATCTTCACTGTCTGGTTCGGATGCCTCTTCCTGCTCTAAGCTTTGATGCATGGTTGGGGGTCTCTCACGCCCCTCGCGCCCTTCTTTGGGGGTCTGCTCCTTGGCAGCCCTCCCAGTGCCTTTCTCGGCTTTCTCTAGCCTTTCGGCACACTCATCAAGGGAGTCCTTCAAGAGACTACGCTCCCTATATAAATCATTGACCTCGGCTGCCAGCTCGGCGTTGCTGGAGGTCAGTCTACCAACTTCTCCGTGGAGGGATCTGATCTCTAGGTCAGTATCCTGGAAGTGTAACAGGAATAGCTTACCTAGTGCCTCTTGGACACTAATCATTGTTCTCTTTGGATCTCTCATTTGTTTTATTGAGTTGATTATGTTAGCTTGGCAATCATGCCTACTCATGCCCCTAATGGTTGCCCTTTCGGAGTCAGAGCAGTGAATGAGGTCTGCGATGACCTCAAAGAGAGACACGTCTTGCGCATTGTCTTCAGTCTCTGAGACACGAGGGGATGCCATTTTACTTAGGTTAGGTGTTGGATAATTAATCAATCAATTAGTTAATTATTAATCAATTATTATTAATTAATATTAACTATGTAATTAATTAATTAATTAACAAGGTTTGTTTTGTTTGGAAATGCTCTCTTATCCTAAATTATCAATAGGTTGTTAGTATTTGTGATATGGCTATCACACTACTGTTAACCGTTTTAACACACCTGGGGATATACCTTAGCAGTTGCTCAATCAAACTGGTAGTTTATCTGTTGTTGCAACAATATTCAAGAAGTCGACTAACCAATCGCCTCACACGGGGCACCAATTTATGTAGGTGTATTATGTTTATGTGTATGTAGATTGGTGTTAAGTGATCAATCTTTAATAATTAAATTGAATCAATCCCATTGAATCATTTAATTTGAATTATTTGAATTGAATCATACCATAGAATCAGTCTCATTGAATCGTTTAAATTGAATCATTTAAATTGAATCATTTAAAGTGAATCATTTAAAGTGAATCATACCATTATCTGGTATATTCAGAATTATTATGGTCACTTACCAAGCTGCAGCTAATAATATTCATATACACCTTAGAGTTCTTTTGAGATATGGGCAACTTCAAGAAATATCGGAACAGCAGACAAACACACACAGTTTCAATAATGATGGAATTTATTATAACAAAGATAAAAAAATTGAATAGCAGCAGGTGAAATCTTCTGTAAACAGAGTGTGTGTGCATGTGTGAGTGTGTGTGTGTGTGTGTGTGTGTGTGTGTGTGTGTGTGTGTGTGTGTGTGTTCAAAAGGTTAGCTTTGTAGGCTAATTAGACAAAGGAAGGCTAGCTAGCATGTGTTTGTGTGTGTAAGCAAATTATTAGCTTTGTGTGCTAACTAGACAAAGGAAGGCTAGCTAACATGTGCTTTTGAGGCCTAGTGTAGGCCACGTGGTTGTGTGTGAGGCTTAGTGTTTGTGTGATAACAAAAATTAAAGGTTAACAATTAAAATACATTCAAATGGTCATCCGTGATATATGTGGATTTGAATGTGGGCACAGGAGAGTGCACTATAAAGGTTGAATTGAATCAAACTTAAAATTATTATCTAAAGTTGAGACAAAAGACCTCGTGATGAAGAACAAAGGAGGGGGGGTTACCACGTGTCTCCTTACAGAACAAAGAGAGTTAGCTCTGGTTTGCTAGCTAAAGTATGGGTGAGGCCTAGTGAGGCCTGTGACCACGTGTTGAAGCCTGGTCCCTGGAGACAAAAGTCTTCCCTAGACAGCTAACCCACTAGCTTTATAGTATTATTAAAGTCACTGAAATCTTAATGAGGTCAAAATATGGGTAAATAATGAAATTAAAGTGTTAGAAAGAGAGAGCATGCAAAACCTATCTATTAAACGATTGAGACCAACAATAAAACAAATGATAGAAACCCAAAATCAGTGTGCACACTTAAACAATCCCTGAGTGTAAATTCACACTAAGTAAATAAACTAATTCCTAAGACTAGTCTTCTTGCCCAAATGCCAGTCTTACTTCAAAAATCTCGCCTTTTTGTAGAAAGCAGAGAATTCTCGGAGAGGTTGAGTTCACAGGAGCTCGGAAAAACTTCTGTGGGAAACAGGATCCTTGAAGAGGCTTCGTAGCTCGTGGGAAGGAAAACTCTGATCAAACAACATGCACTAGTTTAGAAGGGTCCAGCCGCTTCCTAAACAAATTAAACTGCCTTTTTGCAGTTTCATACGTACTCATAAGGAATAACTGAAAACCGGTTATAACTCGCTTGAGTTAAAAATCGCGTGTTTCCGGAGTCTACCGTGATCAAGGGTAAACAAAAAGGAAAACGTGCTGAAACGTGGATCTTGCAAGAAAGAAGTCGTGGTTTCGGATGGTCCGATAGCGAGTGCCTCCTTTTAGGTCTGTTCCATGTGGTTTCAGACGCCAAAGAGAAAGATATGGCGGATTCCAGGTCCCTTTATGGAATCATGGAGGATGTGATGTAAGTGATCCCGCCCAGGCGTGATGTAGGTCAACGCGGAAGTTGGCTGGGAGTTGTAGTTCTTAGACAGTAGGTGGCGAACTGTACCTACACCCATTGCTATTCACTTCCGGGGATAAAAGCATAGTGTGGAGGCAGTGGTTAGTCCAAGCCTCACCCACCCACTTATTCTGGGACCAGATTGGCAGGGGTTTAAAACATTAATGAAACAGTAGTGGGTGGGTCCTGCAGTAGCACATGATGGGGGAATCCCACTGCAACATTAGCTGGGGAGGCGGTCCCAGGGCTGTCTGTGTCAGCTCTGTGTCATGATGACACAGAGAGGGAGGAGAGCACTCCTCTCTCTCTCTCTCTCTCTCTGAGGAATCCCTTAGGGAATTTCCCATTGGAGCAGTCATGTGACGAGTCTCTGAGACATGCTTTTGACGAAGTGAAAGTAATTGATGGCCAACCCTTCCAACCTAACGTTGTGCTATCCTTTCCATTTTTTTTATTATTAATATATCGGGTGATGCAGGACACCCAAAGTAAAGAATAGACGACACAATTGTTGGTCCCAAAATGCTGTAGGGAACTTTTATTCCATGTGGCTCATCATAATCCTACAGTTGGGCACTTGGGGCAGGATAAAACACTAAGTCGTCTTATGGCCCATTTTGATTGGCCAGAGATTTGTGCCGATATCCGCAGATGGTGTGCAGCTTGTCACAAATGCCTGCTGGTAAATCCAGTGGCCACATCAAAAGCTTGCTTTTACTTGATGCTGGATTTAACAAAGGGATATTGGCAGATCCCCTTGACTCCATTATCCCACACGAAAATGGTCTTTTCCACTCTATTTGGTTTACACCAATTTGTCACTCTTCCTTTTGGGTTGTTTGGGGCCCAGTGACATTTCAGTGTCTCATAGACCAAATTCTCTGTCCCCACAACATGTATGTGGTGGTCTATTTAGATGACATCATCATTTATAGTAATGACTGGGAGCAGCACTTACATCTAAAGGCAGTCCTAAGGTCACTGAGGTGCACTGGGGTCACAGCGAACCTGAAAAAGTATGCAGTTGGATTTGGTGGAATTACGGGATCTGGGCTTCCACTTGGGTCATGGGCAGGTGCATCCCTAAATTGATAGGACTGCAGTGATTGCAGCATGCCTGAGACCTAAGACCAAAAAGGGGTGAGGCAGTTGCTGGGGCTGGCTACTACAAGCGATTTGTTTAACTTTTTGGACATCACCAGCCCACTGACTGACCTCACTAAAAAGGGGGTAAAAGATTTGGTCCAGTGGGCAGAGCCATGTGAACGGGCTTTTGCTTAGGTAAGGACGGTCGTGTGTGGGGGCCCACTGTTGCATTCTCCTGATTTTTCTCTCCCTTTTGTTTTGCAGACCAACGTGTTGGACAGAGGGCTGGGGGCCATTTTGTCCCAGGGGGTTGAGGGGGAGGAGTGCCTGGTACTGTACCTGAGCCACAAGCTCTCTATGCAAGACTCTAAGTACAGCACTGTGAAAAAGGAGTGACTGGCCATCAAGTGGGCAGTCCTCAATCTCTGGTAGTACCTGCTGGGATGCCCATTCACTCTCTGTTCCAACCATGCCCCGCTTCAGTGGCTCCGCTGCATGAAGGATGCCAACACATAGATCACTCATTGGTATCTGGCCCTTCAACCCTTTAAGTTCAAGGTGGTCCTGAAATGCAAACTTCAGGAGTTTAACAGCTGGGTCCTCAGAGGTGCAGCTGTTGGTGTAGAGGGAGGTGAGCAGTGTGGAGAGCACCTGTGCTGACTGTCCATATGTCAGAAGTGACTCCCCCCAGCCTCACCTGCAGATGACGGGGGATACAGTAAGCTGGGAGAGATTGGAGGAAAGGATTCCTGGGATGATGGTGTTGAATGCTGAGTCCACAAACAGGATCCTTACAAATGTCCCTGAGAAGTCCAGATGTTGCAGGATGTTGTGCAATCCTATCTATGTTGACTGTGTCATCCACATTAGGAGCTGATGAGATTGGCTGTGGTTTGTAAAGCCCAAGCACTGTTTCAGAGAAGCAGCTCCATATCATGATGCTCCCACCATCGTGCTTCATTGTGGGTTTGGTGTTCTTGGGATCAGAAACACAACCCTTCATTCTCCACACATGATAAGCTGAATTAACCAGAATATGTATACAGTACCAGTCAAAAGTTTGGACACCCCTTCTAATTCAGTGGGGTTTTTTTATTTTCATGAATTAAAAGTCACTTTCTGTCTTAAAGTAATGATGGATGTCGTTTGTCTTTACTTAATTGTTCGGTTCTTGACATAATATGGAGTAGTACAGTTGTGGAATAGGGCTTTTTACTGTATTTTTATTATTTACTGTTTACTGTTTGATCTCAAGCGCATAAAGTAAGCAATCATTTCCAATAATTACCTTTTGATGAGACACACCTGTTAATTGAAAAGCATTCCAGGTGACTTCCTTATGAAGCTGGTTAAGACAATGCCAATAGTGTGCAAAGTGCCATCATGTAAATGTTGGATATTTTGAAGGATCTAAAATATCAAACATTTAGTTTTTTAACACTATTTTGTTTACCACATAATTCTATATATGTTCCAGATGTTATTTCATAGTTTTGATGTCTTCAGTTTTGTTCAACAATGTAGAGAATAGTCACAATACAGAAACACCTATCCATGATTAGAGTAGGGGTGTACAAACTTTTGATTAGTACTGTATGTGTGTTTCAATATAAGTTCTTTATTTGTTTTTATTAATGTACTCATTTATTATTGCTTTTTCAATTAACAAATCTTTTATCATTTATTAGTTTATTGTGAAAGGTATTTTTCTGTATTCATTTATTGACTGATTTAGTATAGTCTGACAGTGATATACTAAAAATAATAGGACAGAAAAGTGTGGTGTAGATTGTGTGGCGGCATACAGGGTTTGGTTCCACATACCTGGGCGAGGTAATTATCTCTGAATTTGTGTCAGGGTGTGGAGTGGCTGTGTCACTCTGAAAGCTTTGTTCATGAAGTTTATCTTGTGCTTCCTGGATGGAAGCATTTTCAGAAAATGGAATTGATTTCATGTTAAACAGAAGCATTCTTATGGTGTTCTTTGAGCTTTATCGATCTGTGACACTCACACAAGGCTGAGATGCTCAGCAAAGGAATCTTCCACTTCAGTAATCAAGTTGAACATGTTGCTTTAATTGGGCATGTTTATGTGCTTGACTGTTTGCTCTCATTGTTGATCTCTATGCTCTCAGGGTTCACCCTCTGAGGGAACCCTGAAGAGATCTGTGTAAACTGTCACAAAAAAAGGTACTAAACAGCTTTTTTTCTTGAATATCAGAAAGGCGCATTCTGTGTATCTTTTTATTAGCTTTTAGAGTAAAGGTCTAATTAGGGTTGTTAAATTACAACTCCAATTCCAAAAAAGTTGGGATGCTGTGTAAATTGTAAACAAAAACAGAATGCGATAATTTGCAAATCATGGAAACCCTATATTTCACTGAAAATAGTACAAAGACAATAGGTCAAATGCTGAAACTGAGAAATTTTTTTTGTTTTTTTTAAATATTTGCTCATTTTGAATTCGATGTCAGTGAAACGTTTCAGAAAAGTTGGGACAGGGGTGTGTTTACCACTGTGTTGCATCACCTCTACTTTTAACAACAATTTGGGAACTGAGGAGACCAACTGCTGTAGTTTTGAAAGAGAAATGTTGTCCCATTCTTGCCTGATATACAGTTTCAGTTGTTCAACAATTTGGGGTCACCTTTGTCATATTTTGCACTTCATAATGCGCCAAATGTTGTAAATGGGAGACAGGTCTGGACTGCAGCAGGCCAGTTTAGCACCCGGACTCTTATTATGGAGCCATGCAGTTTTAATATGTGCAGAAAGCAGTTTGGCGTTGTCTTGCTGAAAGAAGGAAGGCCTTCACTGAAAAAGATTTTGTCTGGATGGCAGCATGTTGCTCTGAAACATATTTATATCATTCAGCATTAATGATGCCTTCCCAGATGTACAAGCTACCCATGTCATGTGCACTAACGCCCCCTCATACCATCACAGATGCTGAATGCTTTTGAACTGTGCACTGATAACAAGCCGGATGGTCCCTCTCCTCTTTAGCCTGGAGGACGTGGGGTCCATGATTTCTAAAAAGAATTTCTACTTTTGATTCGTCAGACCTCAGGACAGTTTTCCACTTCACCTCAGTCCATCATAAAAGCGCTCGGGCCCAGAGAAGGGGGTGGGGTTTCTGGATATTGTTTATATCTGGTTTTAACTTGCATTTGTGGATGCAGTAATGAAGTGTTTTCACAGACGATGGTTTTCTGAAGTGTTCCTGAGCCCATACAGTGATTTCCACTACAGACACGTGTCTGCTTTTAATGCAGTATCTCCTGAGGGCCTGAAGATCACAGGCATCCAATGTCAGTTTTCAGCCTTGTCTCTTGCATCCAGAGATTTCTCCAGATTTTTGGAATATTTTAATGATATTATGGACCATAGATGAAGTGATCCACAAATTCTTTGCAGTTTTAGACTGAGGAACGTTATTCTTAAATTGTTGCACTGTTTGCCCACGCATTCTTTCACAGATCAGTGAACCCCGCTCCAGCTTTACTTCTGAGAGACTCCGCCTCTCTGGGATGCTCTTTTTACAGTATACCCAATCATCTAACTCACCTGTTGACAATTAACCTATTTAGTTTTTTTAGCATTACTCAACATTTTCAGTCTTCTGTTACCCCTGTCCCAACTTTTCTGAAATGTGTTGCTAACATCAAATTCAAAATGAGCATATCCATCCATCCATCCATCCATCCATTATCTGTAGCTGCTTATCCTGTGCAGGGTCACGGGTGAGCTGGAGCCTATCCCAGCTGACTATGGGTGAGAGGCGGGGTTCACCCTGGACAAGTCACCAGATCATCACAGGGCTGACACACAGAGACACACAATCATTCACACTCACACCTACAGTCAATTTAGAGCCACCAGTTAACCTAGCCTGCATGTCTTTGGACTGTGGGGGAAACCGGAGCACCCGGAGGAAACCCACGTGGACACAGGGAGAACATGCAAACTCCGCACAGAAAGGCCCCCGTCAGCCACTGGCCTTGAACCCAGGACCTTCTTGCTGTGAGGTGACAGTGCTAACCACTACACCACTGTGCTGCCTCAAAATGAGCATGCATTTTTCAAAAAACAATACAATTTCTCAGTTTCAACATTTCATATGTTGCCTTTGTACTATTTTCAATGAAATATAGGGTTTCCATGATTTGCGAATCATCACATTCTGTTTTATTTACAGTTTACACAGCATCCCAACTTTTTTAGAATTGGACACGAAAGCTATGCCACTGACAGAACCACCCCAGAGATAAGGAAAAGAGTGTCAAACCTTACAACAAAGTGTTCCCCAATCAGTAGAGGTTCCAAGTAGAACCTCCTTTTAGGGGATTAAGAATGCTTAACTATTTAATGAAGAATTGAACAGTCTCATACACAACACCTTTAATGGTTCTTTGGTTGTCCCTTTAAAGGGGAACATTTAAAAGTTCTATGTAGAACCCTACAAAAAAAGTGTTACTCTCTCAGAAATTATTCCAATCAGAACCCTTTTAAGGAGGTGAAGAACACTTAATTACTCAATGAAGAAGAGCAGTATTTCCTTAACTATATCCCAAACACTGCAAATCAATCAATCAATCAATCAATCAATCAATATCTTGGCAAGTTAAAATCTCTTGAATGTTGACAAATTCAATTAATATTTATCTTTATTAGATTTTATACAAATATATGATTATTAAGCCTATTTATAGATATACAGTATGAACAAATTTCAAGCTTAATTTTGTTTTATTCTGCTGGAAGATCATTTTATTTTTTCAATCATTTAAAAAACAAAATGCCAGTAGAACAAAACAATTATACTCTTCAGATGAGTGAATACGTTTAGAAATAGTCTTAAGTCTGTGTGAAGTGAGTGAAATCTATAAGTAGTCTTTTTGTTTTTATTTAAAGGCATGTGGTTTATATCTATTTATTAATTAGTGTACATTACATGACATGACATTACATCACATTTAGCAGACACTCTTATCCAAAGTGATGTACAACGAGTGCAAAAGTCAGGTACACGAAGTGCTGAACTTCTAGACAAGAAAGTTCTAGTCTCAACTGAACAAGTGACAGAATAACACTCATTGTAATATTCTGTTGAAGTACCAACACTCATCAAACAGCCAAGGAAACAAACCAACCATATAAAGTACAACTAAATGGAGAACTCAAAACAGCTAACCCCAGGCTAGACAGTATACAGCCTGGGTTGGTCTCGACCAAAACGCAGTTACACAGTGGGCAGGGAAGCAGGGGAGAAGTGCAGTCTGAAGAGGTGAGTCTTCAGTCTGCACTTGAAGGTGGTCAGGGAGTTAGCAGTTCTGACCTCAATGGGAAGGTCATTCCATCAACTGGGAACCAGGACAGACAGTAGTCTTGAGTGGGCTGGGTAGGATCGGGGAAGAGGAGGGGCCAGGTGACCAGTAGTAGCGGAGAGTAGGGATCTGGCTGGCGTGTAGGGGCAGATCAGACTCTGCAGGTATGCTGGCCCTAACATGTTGACAGCCTGGTAAGCGAGCACCAATGTCTTAAATTTGATGCGAGCTGTGATACGTAGCCAGTGCAGGTTGGCAAGCAGAGGGGTGACATGGGAAGAACAAGGGAGGTTGTAGACCAGGTGAGCTGCAGCATTCTGGATGAATTGCAGGAGTCTGATGGCAGAAGCTGGAAGGCCAGCAGGAAGAGTTTTGCAGTAGCCCAAGCAGAAGACGATCAGTGCTTGGACCAGGAGATGAGTAGAGTAGGTGGTGGGAAAAGCGCAGATCCTTTGGATGTTGTAGAGGAGGAATCTACATGCCTGGGTCACTGCAGTGATGTTCGCTGAAGAGGAGAGTTTATCATCAAACATGACCCCTAGGTTCTTTGCACTGGGCAAAGGAGACCTAGACATGTCTCCCAGGGAGATGATGTCCAGGGGTGGAGAGGATGGAGCAAGAATGTAGATCACCTCCATTTTGCCTGGGTTGAGCTTCAGGTGATGGTTGTCCATCCAGTTCTGGATGTCATGCAGGCAAGCAGGGATACGAGTGGAGATCTGTGTTCAGAAGGAGGAAAAAAGAGAAACAGTTGGGTGTTGTCAGCATAGCAGTGGTAGGATAGACCATGAGCAGAGATAATCAGGCCACGAGACTGGGTATAGAGGGAGAAGGGAAGTGGACCAAGGACTGGACCTTGAGGGATGAATCCCCACGCCTACTTAGATCAAAAGGTGCAGGCTATCTGCTGGTACCTCGTATAGTGAAGGCTACATCAGGGGGCAGAGCCTTTTCTTACAAAGCCCCACAGTTATGGAACAGCCTTCCAAGTAGTGTTTGGGATTCAGACACAGTCTCAGCGTTTAAGTCTCAGCTGAAAACATATCTGTTTAGTCAAGCCTTTTGTTAATGGTGTTTATGAGGTAAAGGTGTAGATCTGGAGGGTCCTCAGACAGAGTGTGTTGGTAAACTGGGATGTATGGATGCTGTCAGTCCCCACTCGCTTGCTCACTTGAGTTTGTTGACGGTGTAGTGGCTGCTGCTTTATGTCCCGGGGCTCCCTCATGCCTGTGTTACCTTCTGGCTCTCCCCTTTTAGTTATGCTGTCATAGTTAGTTGCCGGAGTCCCTGCTTGTGCTCAGTGCAATATGTATACTGTTCCTACTTATTCAGGTGACATTGGGCATACCTAACAACCTGTGTTTTCTCTCCTTCTCCCCCCCCCCAAATCTGTCCCTCTGAGTTACATGGAGTCAACAGGAAATCTTTTGGTGGAGAGGGTGGAGACCTCGACTGGCTCTCGTAGGCTGCAGGGAATCGGCCGTCAGACATTCTGTCGCATGTCCCAGACCTGGTGAAATGTAACTGAATTGTCTTGGCTAGCCCTAAGGGTCCCATCTGCATCTGCCTGCACTCACTCTGATCTATAAGTCCAACAGTCTCATTGCTGAGGAGTGTACACCCATCACCCATTCAAGCATCCAACCAGAGCAGGTCATGATTTTTTTTTAACCATATTAACATGCCATTGTTGTGTATTATGCCTGATGTCAGGACTTTCGTCTCTGAAAGCCTACCACACAGACTTAATACTTGTTATGTTTAGACATTGACACCTGTTGCCTACACTTATTCAGGTGACATTGGGCATACCTAACAACCTGTGTTTTCTCTTCCTCTCCCCCCCAAATCTGTCCTTCTGAGTTACAGTTAGGTCCATATATATTTAGACACTGACACAATTTTTTTTTTACCTGTTTACTGAAACATATTCAAGTTATAGTTATATAATGG
Organism: Neoarius graeffei; assembly: GCF_027579695.1. Taxonomy (NCBI): domain Eukaryota; kingdom Metazoa; phylum Chordata; class Actinopteri; order Siluriformes; family Ariidae; genus Neoarius; species Neoarius graeffei. The sequence continues at coordinate 92,039,334 of NC_083578.1, forward strand.
ACATGGACATAAAGTCCAGACTTTCAGCTTTCATTTGAGGGTATTCACATTAAAATTGGATGAAGGGTTTAGGAGTTTCAGCTCCTTAACATGTGCCACCCTGTTTTTAAAGGGACCAAAAGTAATTGGACAATTGACTCAAAGGCTATTTCATGGGCAGGTGTGGGCAATTCCTTCATTATGTCATTCTCAATTAAGCAGATAAAAGGCCTGAGGTGTGGTGCTTAGATTTTGCTGTGAAGAAAATATGCGGTCAAAGGAGCTCTCCATGCAGGTGAAACAAGCCATCCTTAAGCTGCGAAAACAGAAAAAAACCCATCCGAGAAATTGCTACAATATTAGGAGTGGCAAAATCTACAGTTTGGTACATCCTGAGAAAGAAAGAAAGAAAGAAAGAAAGCACTGGTGAACTCATCAGTGCAAAAAGACCTGGACACCAACAGAAGCCAACAGTGGTGGATGATCGCAGAATAATTTCCACGGTGAAGAGAAACCCCTTCACAACAGCCAACCAAGTGAACAACACTCTCCAGGAGGTAGGCGTATCAACATCCAAATCTACCATAAAGAGAAGACTGCATGAAAGTAAATACAGAGGGTTCACTGCACGGTGCAAGCCACTCATACGCCTCAAGAATAAAAAGGCTAGATTGGACTTTGCTAAAAAACATCTAAAAAAGCCAGCACAGTTCTGGAAGAACATTCTTTGGACAGATGAAACCAAGATCAACCGCTACCAGAATGATGGAAAGAAAAAAGTATGGCGAAGGCGTGGTACAGCTCATGATCCAAAGCATACCACATCATCTGTAAAACACGGTGGAGGCAGTGTGATGGCTTGGGCATGCATGGCTGCCAGTGGCACTGGGTCACTAGTGTTTAGTGATGATGTGACACAGGACAGAAGCAGACGGATGAATTCTGAGGTATTCAGAGACATACTGTGTGCTCAAATCCAGCCAAATGCAGCCAAACTGATTGGTCGGCGTTTCATAATACAGATGGACAATGACCCAGAACATAAAGCCAAAGCAACCCAGGAGTTTATTAAAGCAAAGAAGTGGAATATTCTTGAATGGCCAAGTCAGTCACCTGATCTCAACCCAGTTGAGCAGCATTTCACTTGTTAAAGACTAAACTTCAGACAGAAAGGCCCACAAACAAACAGCAACTGAAAACCGCTGCAGTAAAGGCCTGGCAGAGCATTAAAAAGGAGGAAACACAGCGTCTGGTGATGTCCATGAGTTCAAGACTTCAGGCAGTCATTGCCAACAAAGGGTTTTCAACCAAGTATTAGAAATGAACATTTTATTTACAATTATTTAATTTGTCCAATTACTTTTGAACCCCTGAAATGAAGGGATTGTGTTTAAAAAATGCTTTAGTTCCTCACATTTTTATGCAATCATTTTGTTCAACCCACTGAATTAAAGCTGAAAGTCTGAACTTCAACTGCATCTGAATTGTTTTATTCAAAATTCATTGTGGTAATGTACAGAACCAAAATTAGAAAAATGTTGTTTCTGTCCAAATATTTATGGACCTAACTGTACATGTCGGTCCTGGGATTGAGATGCTGAACCTCTTCTGCTCCTCGGACCTGCCTGATCCATCCTGGTGCCCTGTGTCTGGTTGGAGTCTCATCACATCGCTCCTGTGGAGGACGGCCCCATGAGGACAGTTGAAAGTCACACCTGGAGGACGCTCTGGACTCTTACAGTAATGCTTTTATGGCTGAGGACTACAGTTGACTTGCTAACTTTAGGACTGCAGTTGTCATGAACAGTTTTGCACTCAAGTTTCCATCAATGAAGAGTTTATAACATCAACGAAACTGACTTCATGTTAAAACTGTTAATGTTATAGTCATGTTGTCTGTTGTTGCCCAAATGAGGATGGGTTCCCTTTTGAGTCTGGTTCCTCTCGAGGTTTCTTCCTCATGTCGTCTGAGGGAGTTTTTCCTTGCCACCGTCGCCACAGGCTTCATCATTGGGGATAGATTAGGGATAAAATTAGCTCATGTTTTAAGTTGTTCAGATTCTGTAAAGCTGCTTTGTGACAATGTTTATTGTTAA